>NW_024736545.1:0-6907 GCF_018991925.1 Homarus americanus
TCATTGTACTTCGTTCGGTTACGTATTGTAACAAAGTCCCCTGATCGAGAGTATAACAAACTACTGGTCGAGAAAACAAAGTCCCTGATCAAAAGTATAACAAGGCCTCTGATCCGGTATAAAGGTCCCATGATCGAGTATAACTAGGTTTTCATCGAATATAACAAGAGTTCCCTGATCGAGGTATAACAAGTCCTCATCGAGTATAACAAAGGGCCCCTCATCGAGGTATATAAAGTCCCATGATCCAGGTATAACAAGTCCCCTCATCGAATATAACCAGATCCTGATCGGTATAACAAGAATCACCTGATCGGTATAACAGAGTCCCCTCATCGAGGTATAACAAAGGCCCCTCATCGAGTATAAGCAAAAGTCCCATGATCGAGTATAACAAAGTCTTTCATCGAATATAACCAAAGGAGGTCCCTTATCGAAGATATAACAAGTCCCTGATCAGGTACAACAAAGTCCCTGATCCGGAATATAACAATGGCACCTGATCAGGTAGCCAGGCAAAGTCCCTGATCGATTGCAACAGAGTCCCCTGGTCGAGTATAACAAACTGCCCTAATCGGAATGCTAACAAAGTCCCTGATCGAGGTATAACAAAGATACTCTGATCGAGTTTAGCTCAAGAGCCCCTCATCGAGTATAACAAAGTCCCTGATCAGTATAACAAGAATCCCCTGATCAGTATAACAAATTCGCCTGATCGAGTATAACAAGAAGCCCCCCTCATCGGAAGAATATAACAAAGTCGCCTGATCGAGTATAACAAATCCCGTGAACTTGAGTATAAGAAACTGATCAGGTACTTAACAAAGTCCCCTGATCGAGTATAACAAAGTTCCCTGATCGAGTATAACAAAGCCTAGATCGAGAGTATAACAAGGCCCTGATCAGTATAACAAAAAGTCCCATGATCAGTATAACTAAGTCCCCTCATCGAATATAACAAGGAATCCCCTGATCGGTATAACAAAGGTCCCCAGATCCGGTAAACAAGTCCCTCATCGAGTATAACAAGGCCCCTCTTCGGTGTAACAAAGTCCCACATGATCATTATAACAAAGTCCCCTCATCCAGATGTAACAAAGTCCCTGATCAGTATAACAAGTTCCCTGATCGAAAACAAAGCTAAGTCAAATTGCTAACCAAGGCCCTGATCGGTATAACAAGGTTCCCTGATTGGTATAACAAAGGCCACTTGATCGAGTTTAACAAAAGCCCCTGATCGGTATAACAAAGTCTACCTGGTCGAGGTATAACAAGGCCCCTGATCCAGATGTAACAAAGGCGCTAAACAGATATAACAAAGGCCCCTGATCGAGTATATGAAGTTCCCTGATCGAGTATAACAAAGCCCCTGGATCGAATAACAAAGTCCCCTTGATCGAGAATAACAAAGTCCCCTGATCGAGTATAACAAGCCTCATCGAGTATAACAAAGCCCCTCATCCAAGTATAACAAAAGCCCTGATCGAGTATAACAAAAGTCCCCTGGTCGATATAACAAGGCCCCTGATCCGGAATGTAACAAAGGCGCCTGAACAGGTATAACAAAGGGCCCCCTGATCGAGTATAACAAAGTTCCCTGATCGAGTATAATAAAGCCCCTGGATCCGGAGCCTTAACAAAAGTCCCCCAATCGAGAATAACAAGTCCCTGATCGAGGTATAACAAAGCCCCTGATCCAAAAATTGTAACAAAGGCCCCTGATCGAGTAAAACAAAGTCCCCCTCATCACGAATATAACAAATCCCCTGATCAGTATAAAAAGTCCCAGATCGAGTATAACCAAATCCCCTAATTGAGGTATAACAAAGGCCCCTGATCAGGTTTAACAAGCCCTGATCCAGCTATAACAAAAATCCCCTGGTCGAGTATAACAAAGGCCCTGATCAGCAAATAACACAAGGCACCTGAACAAGTACAACAAAAGGCCCTGATCAGTATAACAAAAGATTCCCTGATCCAAATTATACCAAAAGCCTCTGGATCGAATATAACAAACTCCCCTCATCGAGAATCCATAAAGTCCCTGATCAAGTATAAACCCCTCATCCAGTATAAAAAGTCCCTAATCGAGTATAACAAAGTCCCTCATCGAATATAACAAAGTCCTCTGATCAAGGTATAGCAAGTCCCCTGATCAGGTATAACAAAGTCCCTGATTGGAGTATAACAAAGTCCCTGATCAGAGTTTAACAAAGCCCTGATCGAGGTATAACAAAAGTCCCTGATCGAGTATAACAAGGCCCTGATCGAGTATAACAAGGCCCCTGAACAAGAGTATAACAAAATTTGATCAGTATAACAAAGTCCCCTGATCGAGAAAACAAAACCCCCTGATCCGGAATATAACAAGTCCCCTGATCGAGTATAAAAAGTCCCTGGTCGAGTATAACAAAGACTCCCTGATCCAGAGCGTAACAAAGCCCTGATCGAGTAAAACAAATTCCCTGATCGAATATAACAAAAGTCCCTGATCGAAAATAACAAAGTCCCTAATCAGTATAACAGAGTCTGATTGAGTATAACAAAGGCCCTGATCGGTTTAAAAAAGCCCTGATCAAGTATAACAAAGTCCCCTGGTCGAGTAAAACAAAGGCCCTGATCAGGAATATAACCCTGATCCGAGAGTATAACAAGGCCCTGATCCGGGTATAACAAAGTCCCATGATCGAGTATAACAAAGATCCACATCGAATATAACAGGGAGTCCTCTGATCGAGTATGCAAAGTCCCTAATCGAGTGAAACAAAAGTTCCCTCATCGAAAAGGTATAACAAAGCCCTCATTGAGTGCTTAACAAAGTCCATGATCCGAGTATAACAAAGTCCGCATCGAAATATAACAAGAATCCCTTGATCGACTATAACAAGTTCCCTTATCGAGTATAACAGGCCCCTGATCGAGAATTATAACAAAATTTACTCTGATCAAGAGTATAACAAGAATCCCATGATCGATATAACAAAGTCCCCTCATAGAAATATAACAAGTCCCCTGATCTGGCGAGGATAACAAAGTCCCCTGATCAGGTGAACAAAGTCCCTCATCGAGGTATAACAAAGGCCCCTCATCGAGTGGCAACAAAAGTCCATGATCCGAGTATAACAAAGTCCCCTCATCGAATATAACAAAGTCCCTGATCGAGTATAACAAAGTTCCTGATCCGAGTAAAACAAAGGCTGATCCAGGTATATCAAAAGGCCCTGATGGTATAACAAAGTCCCATGATCGGTATAACAAAATCCTCATCGAATATGACAAAGTCCTGATCCGGAAGTATAAACAAAGTCCCTGATCGAGTATAACAAAGTCCCCTGATTGAGTATAACAAAAGGCCCTGATCGAGTTTAACAAAAAGCCCTGATCAGAGTATAACAAAGTCCCTGGTCAGGTATAACAAGGTCCCTGATCGAATATAACAAAAGGCACCTGAGCAGAGTATAACAACAAAAGGCCCCTGATCGAGTATAAAGAAAGTTCCCTGATCAGTATAACAAAGAAACTGGATCCAGATATAAAAAAGTCCCTGATCGAGAATAACAAAAGTCCCCTGATCGAGTATAACGAAGACCCTGATCGAGGTATAACAAAGGCCCTGAACGGGTATAACAAAAGTCCGATGATCGAGTATAACAAGAGTCCCTCTCGAATATAACAAAGTCCCTGATCGAGTATAACAAAATCCCCTAATCAGGTAAGAGAGCAAAAGTCCCTCATCGAGTGTAACAAAGTCCCCTGTTCGAGTATATGACAAGAGATCCCCATGATCGAGAACATAACAAAGGCACCTCGCCGAGTGTAACAAAATCCATGATCGAGTATAACAAAAGTCCCTCATCGAATATAACCAGATCCCTCATCGAGTGCCAACAAAGTCCCCTGATCGAGTATAACAAGTCCCTGAATGAGTATAACAAAAAGCCCCTGATCGAGGTTTAACAAAAGCCCCTGATCGAGTATAACAAAGTCCTGATGCAATTATAACAAAAAGGCCCGCTATCGAATGTAACAAGTCGCCTGAACAACGGAAATTATAACCGAGGCCCTGATCAGGCATAACGAAAGTTTCTCTGATCGGGTATAACAAAGCCCCTGGATCGAATATAACAAAGTCCCCTGATCGAGAATAACAAAGTCCTGATCGAAGGTATAAGCAAAGCCCACCCCTTATCAAGAGTATAACAAAGGCCCGTGATAAGAAGGTATAACAAAGACCCCTGGTCGAGGTATAACAAAAGCCCCTGATCCGAGTATAACAAAGGCTGATCGGTATAACAAAGTCCGCCAGTCGAGTATAACAAAGTCCCTCATCGAATATAACAAAGTCCCTGATCGAGTATAACAAAGTCCCCCTAATCGAGTAAGAGCAAAAGTCCTCATCGGTATAACAAGGCCCTCATCGAGGTGCAACAAGAGTCCCATGATCGAGTATAACAAGTCCCCTCATCGAATATAACAAAGTCCCTCATCGGTATAACAAAAGTCCCCTGATCGAGTATAACAAAAGTCCCTGATTGAGTATAACAAGGCCCTGATCGAGTTTAACAAAGCCCTGATCGGTATAACAAAGTCCCTGATCCGAGTATAACAAAAGGCCCTTATCGAATATAACAAAAGTCATACAGGCAAAAAGTATAACGAAGGCCCTGATCGAGTATAACAAAGATTCTGATCGAGTATAACAAAGCCCCTGGATCGAATATAACAAAGTCCCCTGATCGAGAATAACAAAGTCCCTGATCGAGTATAACCAAAGCCCCCTGATCAAGTATAACAAAGGGCCCGTGATCCAGAGTATAACAAAGACCCTGGTCCAAAATTATAACAAAAGGCCCTAGTCGAGAGTATAACAAAGGCCCTGATCGAGTATAAACAAATCCCATGATCGAGTATAACAAAGTCACGCCTCATCGAATATAACAAGAGATCCCCTGATCGAGTATAACAAAATTACTAATCAGGTAGAGGCAAAAAGTCCCTCATCGAGTATAACAAAGGCCCCTCATCGAGTGTAACAAGTCCATGATCGAGTATAACAAATTCCCTCATCGAATATAACAAAGTCCCCTGATCGAGTATAACAAAGTCCCTGATCGAGTAGAACAAAGATCCCCTCATCGAGTATAACAAAGAGGCCTCTCGCCGAGGTGTAACAAGAATCCCCTTGATCAGGTATAACAAAAGTCCTCATCGAGAGTATAACAAAGGCCCTCATCGAATATAACAAAGTCCCTCATCGAGATATAACAAAGTCCCTGATCGAGTATAACAAAGTCCCCTGATCGAGTATAACAAAGCCCCTGATCGAATATAACAAAGGCGCCTGAACGAGTATAACAAAGGCCTTTGATCGAGTTTAACAAAGGCCCCTGTTCGAGTATAACAAAGGCCCCTCATCGAGTGTAACAAAGTCCCATGATCGAGTATAACAAAGTTCTCATCGAATATAACAAAGTCCCCTGAGTATAACAAAGTCCCCTGATCGAGTAGAACAAAGTCCCTCATCGAGTATAACAAAGGCCCTCATCGAGTGTTAAGTCCCATGATCGAGTATAACAAAGTCCCTCATCGAATATAACAAAGTCCCCTGATCGAGTATAACAAAGTCCCTGATCATATAACAAAGACCCTGATCGAGTATAACAAAGTCCCCTGGTCGAGTATAACAAAGGCCCCTGATCGAATATAACAAAGGCGCCTGAACGAGTATAACAAAGGCCCCTGATCGAGTATAACAAAGTTCCCTGATCGAGTATATAACAAAGCCCCTGGATTGAATATATAACAAATTCCCTGATCGAGAATAACAAAGTCCCTGATCGAGTATAACAAAGCCCCTGATCAAGTATAACAAAGGCCCCTGATCGAGTATAACAAAGACCCCTGGTCGAGTATAACAAAGGCCCTCATTGAGTATAACAAAGGTCCCTGATCGAGTATAACAAAGTCCGATGATCGAGTATAACAAAGTCCCTCATCGAATATAACAAAGTCCCTGATCGAGTATAACAAAGTCCCTAATCGAGTACAAAGTCCCTCATCGAGTATAACAGTCCCTGATCGAGTATAACAAAGTCCCATGATCGAGTATAACAAAGTCCCCTCATCGAATATAACAAAGTCCCTAATCGAGTATAACAAAGTTCATTGATCGAGTATAACAAAGCCCCTGATCGAGTATAACAAAGGCCCCTGATCGAGTATAACAAAGTCCCATGATCGAGTATAACAAAGTCCCTGGTCGAGTATAACAAAGGCCCCTAATCGAATATAACAAAGGCGTCTGGTTGAGTATAAAGGCCCTTGATCGAGTATTTCCAAGTTCGATCGAGCATAACAAAGTCCCTTGATCGAGTATAACAAAGGCCTCTGATCGAGTTTAACAAAGTCCCCTGATCGAGTATAACAAAGTCCCTCACCGAGAATAACAAAGTCCCCTGATCGAGTATAACAAAATCCCCTGATCGAGTATAACAAAGTCCCTCACCGAGAATAACAAAGTCCCCTGATCATGTATAAGAAAGTCCCTGATCGAGTAGAACAAAGTCCTCATCGAGTATAACAAAGGCCCCTCATCGAGTATAACTAAGTCCTATGATCGAGATAACAAAGTCCCTCATCGAATATAACAAAGTCCCTGATCGAGTATAACAAAGTCCCCTGATCGAGTATAACAGAGTCCCTCAACGATTATAACAAAGGCCCCTCATCGAATATGACAAGGGCCCCTGATCGAGTATAACAAAGTCTCCTCATCGAGTTTAACAAAGTCCTCTAATCGAGAATAACAAAGGCCTTTGATCAAGTTTAACAAAGGCCACTGTTCGAGTATAACAAAGGCCTCTAAAAGAGTATAACAAAGGCCACTTTTCGAGTATAACAAAGTCCC
>NW_024736546.1:0-21673 GCF_018991925.1 Homarus americanus
AATTTGGTGATCATTTTGAATATAAACAACATATATTTTGCATTAAACATACAATTTTTAGATAAAAATTGTTCTCTAGGTAATTATGTTATCTTTTGTCCAAGATATATGACATTTATATTCAAAATATTCCTGGTCTTACAAGGAATCCAGCAATGTCAATTATATTATCCTAACTTTAGTTTGAGGTATTATTTATTAAAATTTAGTGGTTATCCCACACATCTCCTTGGGACAGTTGGTGGGGGGTGGGGGGTGGGGGGGAGGGAGGGACCGACCGACAGACCGACCATCTGTTACCCGGTGAAGAATTATTTTTTTTTTTAACTGAAGATATTTGTTTTAGCTCATAAGTTAAGCACAAATTACCAGGCCAGAATATAATTTACATTGCTGGAATTCTTATAATTTGGTGATCATTTTAAATATAAACATCATATATTTTGCTTTAAACTTACAATTTTTAGATAAAAAATTTTCTCTAGGTAACTATGGTATCTTTTGTCCAAAATATATGACATTTATATTCAAAATATTCCTGGTCTTACAAGGAATCCAGCAATGTCAATTATATTATCCTAACTTTAATCTGAGGTATTATTTAATACTAAATGTTAAAAACTCTGGAAGGGAGGATTGGTGGGGGGAGGGTTGGGACTGACCGCGCGGTTGGAAGAGGGTGGGAGGCAAGGTGGGGTACTGTGATTGACAGATAGTGTCGTGAAGATTATTTTTTTTTTATTAACTGAAGATATTTGTTTTAGCTCATAAAATTCATACAAATTACCCGGTCAGAATATAATTTACATTGCTGGAATTCTTATAATTTGGTGATCATTTTGAATATAAACATCATATATTTTACTTTAAACTTACAATTTTTAGATAAAAATTTTTCTCTAGGTAACTATGTTATCTTTTGTCCAAAATATATGACATTTATATTCAAAATATTCCTGGTCTTAAAAGGAATCCAGCAATGTCAATTATATTTTCCTAACTTTAGTTTGAGGTTATCCCACACATCTCCTTGGGACGGTTGGTGGGGGGTGGGGAGAGACTGGGACCGACCATCTGTTAGCCGGCTGTGTAGTTTGAGAGGGGGAGGGAGTTGAGTCCATTATTTGAATGGACATTAACTTGGCGACTGTATTTCTCTATTTCTCTTAAGTATTAATTGTGTGCATGTACCATCATAAAATTAAGATGTTATTTTTACTACAACATAGGTATGTGCCTTCAAAAAGTGGAGTTTGGGGGTTGGGCCGGTTTCTATTGGAATTAATCCCATATGTTCTGTTGTTCACTTAACGCGGATTGACTTAACGGACCTCTGGTTCAATTGATCGCTGCTATGGGGTACAAACTGTGTAATAGTATTACCCCGCCTAACGCGGTTTCACTTAACGCGTTTTATCATATACGCGGTGCCTCGCCAGAGCTGAACTTTCACTTAACACGGATTTTTTTCCACATATACGCGGTGAGTGTCCGGCTCGAGACGCTATTTTTAGATTTGCCCCACCCGCCACCCTGCCTGACTGCCTGTTTTAGCTCATAAAATTCATACAAATTACCCGGCCAGAATATAATTTACATTGCTGGAATTCTTATAATTTGGTGATCATTTTGAATATAAACATCATATATTTTGCATTAGACATACAAATTTTAGATAAAATTTTTTCTCTAAGTAACTATGTTATCTTTTGTGCAAAATATATGACATTTACATTCAAAATATTCCTGGTCTTACAAGGAATCCAGCAATGTCAATTATATTATCCTAACTTTAGTTTGAGGTATTATTTATTACAAAAAAGTTAAGTTCTGGTTTTCCCACACATCTCCTTGGGACGGTTGGTGGGGGGGAGGGAGGGACCGACCGACCATCTGTTACCCTGTGAAGAATATTTTTTTTTTTTTATTAACTGAAGATATTTGTTTTAGCTCATAAAATTCATACAAATTACCTGGTCAGAATATAATTTACATTGCTGGAATTCTTATAATTTGATGATCATTTTGAATATAAACATCATATATTTTGCATTAGACATACAAATTTTAGATAAAATGTTTTCTGAGTAAATATGTTATCTTTTGTGCAAAATATATGATATTTATATTCAAAATATTCCTGGTCTTACAAGGAATCCAGCAATGTCAATTATATTATCCTAACTTTAATCTGAGGTATTATTTAATACAAAATGTTAAAATTTATTTTTTTCACCCCACATCTCTTGAAGGGAGGATTGGTAGGGGGTGGGGGGGAGGGTTGGGACTGACTGCGCGGTTGGAAGAGGGGGGAGGCAAGGTGGGGTACTTTGATTGACAGATAGTGTCGTGAAGATTATATTTTTTTTATTAACTGAAGATATTTGTTTTAGCTCATAAAATTCAAACAAATTACCCGTCACAGGTTCTTGCCAGTTTACAACTGACGCTCGGTGCGGTACGACGTTGTGCTTTGTTTGTCCTTTGTGAACATTTGCAAATTTGTACTTTTCGAAAATTAAACCTTGTTTTTACATTCCAGTTACTCATCACAGTGCAAAAGAAAATGAGCAAAAGAAAAGCAGAAAGTGATAAGCGTGAATTCAATGAACAGTGGGAAAATGAGTTGTTATTTATAGCGGGTCCGTCAGGAAAACCGTTGTGCGTTGTTTGTGAAAACACTCTTTCACAAAATAGAAGACATGATCTTAATAGACACTATAAAACACAGCATCAGACTGAAATAGAAGGAAAACTGAAGCTCGTGCTTGGGTCTGAGTTACGGAAAGAATATGTGACTAAGAAAAAGGAAGAATTCAGAAGAAAAAATTTATTTGTTAAAAAAAGTTGTGAAAGTTTGTCGATGACAGAAGCGTCCTATGAAATTGCTTTAGCGTTGGCAAAAAAAAGGAAGTCATTCTCTGATAGAGAAAAATTTTTTAAGCCTTGTCTCCAAATATTTGCAAGACGTCTTGGTGATAAAAGTATTAAAAGGAAAGCAGATGAAATTGTTCTATCAAAGCAGACAGTTACGAGACGTACCGAGGAACTCTCTCATGATGTATCTCAGCAACTGAAAGACCTTGTCCATTCTTGTACTTTCTTTTCTTTAGCTTTGGACGAATCAACTGACATGTGTGATGTAGCCCGTTCAGTGTTTTTATAAGAGGAATTGATGATCATTTTAGTGTCTTTGAAGAACTTGTCAGTCTTGAGTCGCTTCATGGAAAAACACTTGGATCAGACATATTTGACAAAGTAAAATCATGCCTAGAAAATCTACAATTTGATTCTAGTAAACTCATCACTGTGTGTACTGACGGAGAGCCGACAATGATAGGTAAAGTCGCCGGGACTACAACTTTGCTTGAAGACTTTTTAAATCGTCCTCTACTAAAATATCACTGCATTATACACCAAGAGTCACTGTGTGGAAAAACTTTAAATTTGCAGCATGTTATGTTACCGGTTGTGAAATGTGTGAATAAAATTAGAGCAAGAGCATTAAACAGACGAGAATTCAGAGAATTTTGTGAAATGTTAGATTTGGAATATGGCGACCTTGTCCTTCATTGTGCGGTGCGCTGGCTTTCTAGAGGACAGGTATAGGTTTTGGAAACTGAAAAATACTGTTCATAATTTTCTAGAAGAGAAAAATGAGCTACCTGAGGAAAGAGCCCTTTTATGTGATAAAAACTGGCTATTTGATTTGGCATTTTTAGTTGATGTTACCAATGATCTAAATTTGAAACTGCAGGGCAAGAACAAATTGTATCCTAGCTTAGTAAATGACATCAATACATTCAAGATGACGTTAAAAACTGTTCATCTCTCAGTTAGAAAATGAGGATTTGAGCCAGTTTCCGCACTTAAAAGAGCAGAGTGAATGTGCTGCTGATAATGGCAATTTGAAAAAAATATACTGAAAAAATCAAGTTATTGCAAGAGTCATCTGAAAGTCGTTTCAGTGATTTTGCTAAAGAAGAAGACTACATACTCGCATTTATAAACCCATTTTCACTTAGTGAACAAAAAATAATGAAGATGCCTAGTGACATACAAATGGAACTTATTGACTTGAAAACAAATAAATGATTGAAAATGAAATTTGATGAGCTTTCCTCAGTCCCAAATGCTTCTGACATTATTAATTTCTGGCGATCATTACCCTGTGAAAATTTCCCAGAACTAAGAAAATTTGCCCAGAGTTATACAGTTAACCCTCACTTTACGCGGTTAATGTAACCCGGAGGGTACCGCGGAAAGCGAGAAACGCGTAAAGTGAATAACATAACATATGGGATTAATTGAAATGGAGTCCAGGCCGATCCCCAAACTCCACTTTTTGACGACACATAACTATGTTGTAGTAAAAATAACATCTTAATTTTATGATGGTACATGCACACAATTAATACTTAAGAGAAATAGAGAAATACAGTCGCCAAGTTAATGTCCATTCAAATAATGGACACGACTCCCTCCCCCTCTTCTCACACTACACTGCTGGCTCTTCCCTCTGAGAAATTTTGGGGGAAAAACCAGGTATAGTAATAAATAATACCTCAAACTAAAGTTAGGATAATATAATTGACATTGCTGGATTCCTTGTAAGACCAGGAATATTTTGAATATAAATGTCATATATTTTTCACAAAAGATAACATATTTACTCAGATTAAACATTTTATCTAAAATTTGTATGTCTAATGCAAAATATATGATGTTTATATTCAAAATGATCACCAAATTGTAAGAATTCCAGCAATGTAAATTATATTCTGGCCGGGTAATTTGTATGAATTTTATGAGCTAAAACAAATATCTTCAGTTAATAAAAAAAAAAAAATATTCTTCACGACACTATCTGTCAATCAAAGTACCCCACCTTGCCTCCCCCCTCTTCCAACCGCGCGGTCAGTCCCAACCCTCCCCCCCACCCCCCACCAATCCTCCCTTCAAGAGATGTTGGGTGAAAAATTTAGATTTTAACATTTTGTATTAAATAATACCTCAGATTAAAGTTAGGATAATATAATTGACATTGCTGGATTCCTTGTAAGACCAGGAATATTTTGAATATAAACGTCATATATTTTGCACAAAAGATAACATACTTACTCAGATTAAACATTTTATCTAAAAATTTTATGTCTAATGCAAAATATATGATGTTTATATTCAAAATGATCACCAAATTGTAAGAATTCCAGCAATGTAAATTATATTCTGGCCGGGTAATTTGTATGAATTTTATGAGCTAAAATAAAAATCTTCAGTTAATAAAAAAAAAATATTCTTCACACGGTAACAGATGGTCGGTCGCCGGTCCCTCCCTCCCTCCCCCCACCAACGTCCCTACTATATAAATGTGTGGGAATACCAGACTGTTTACCTTTTTAGTAATAAATAATAAATCAGACTAAAGTTAGGATAATATAATTGACATTGCTGGATTCCTTGTAAGACCAGGAATATTTTGAATATAAATGTCATATATTTTTCACAAAAGATAACATATTTACTCAGATTAAACATTTTATCTAAAATTTGTATGTCTAATGCAAAATCTATGATGTTTATATTCAAAATGATCACCAAATTGTAAGAATTCCAGCAATGTAAATTATATTCTGGCCGGGTAATTTGTATGAATTTTATGAGCTAAAACAAATATCTTCAGTTAATAAAAAAAAAAAATATTCTTCACGACACTATCTGTCAATCAAAGTACCCCACCTTGCCTCCCCCCCTCTTCCAACCGCGCGGTCAGTCCCAACCCTCCCCCCCCACCCCCCACCACTCCTCCCTTCAAGAGATGTTGGGTGAAAAATTTAGATTTTAACATTTTGTATTAAATAATACCTCAGATTAAAGTTAGGATAATATAATTGACATTGCTGGATTCCTTGTAAGACCAGGAATATTTTGAATATAAACGTCATATATTTTGCACAAAAGATAACATACTTACTCAGATTAAACATTTTATCTAAAAATTTTATGTCTAATGCAAAATATATGATGTTTATATTCAAAATGATCACCAAATTGTAAGAATTCCAGCAATGTAAATTATATTCTGGCCGGGTAATTTGTATGAATTTTATGAGCTAAAATAAAAATCTTCAGTTAATAAAAAAAAAATATTCTTCACACGGTAACAGATGGTCGGTCGCCGGTCCCTCCCTCCCTCCCCCCACCAACGTCCCTACTATATAAATGTGTGGGAATACCAGACTGTTTACCTTTTTAGTAATAAATAATAAATCAGACTAAAGTTAGGATAATATAATTGACATTGCTGGATTCCTTGTAAGACCAGGAATATTTTGAATATAAATATCATATATTTTGCACAAAAGATAACATATTTACTCAAGAGTAAACATTATATCTAAAATTTGTATGTCTAATGCAAAATCTATGATGTTTATATTCAAAATGATCATCAAATTGTAAAAATTCCAGCAATGTAAATTATATTCTGGCCGGATAATTTGTATGAATTTTATGAGCTAAATTAAAAAAAAATATACTTCACCCGTGTAAAGGGGTACACCCACCGCGGAATGTGAGCATCCTGGGTTCTGGCAGGGCACCACGTAAACGTGGAAACGCGGAATGTGGGACCGCGTAAAGTGAGGGTTGACTGTATATGTCGTTTTGGCGACATATAGATGTGAACAAGCATTTTCATCCATGAAATTGATTAAAAGCAAAACGAGGTCGCCACTGACCGATTCAAATTTGAAGAATTCTCTGCTGCTCTCAGTAACAAATTTAACTCCAAACATTGAAAGACTGGCGAAATCAAAACAGACTCAAAAGTCTCATTAAAGGTAAGTAATGTTTATCTGGTTTATCAGATATTGCTTTTATATTTAATAATTTTATCAGGTAAAAATGCTAATTATGTCTATAAACATATTTTTACAAGAAGTAGACGGGGGTACAAGAGTTGTATGGCGCATCTGAACTCGTGTGTCAACAAATTGACGCATGGTATGTAAAAGGTTGGTCACCCCTGGTCTAAATGGTCGTAAAATGGGAAGCTTGGGGTTGGGTCTTGGGTGCCTGGAACCAATTAGAATAAATCCCATAGGTTCTGTACTTTCGTTATCGCGTTTTTCGTTATCACGCACTCGGCGGGGTCCCAATTAGGCGCGATAACCAAGGGATGATTGTACTGTACTGTATATACTTATGACACTGGCCAGTTGCTTCTGGTGTTATGGTACAGGGGTACCAAATGACAACACTAGGATCCCGCTTCCTCTATCAAGGAATAAATAATTAAAATTTAAATTGAAAAAAAAAAAAAAAAACATTCAAACAATGGGAAGTAGCGATCATAAATGGCCCTAGAGTGGGCACAGTCATGTATGCATCACATATTCTTATAGACTGTGCTGCCAGGCGTACGTTATCTAGTGAATTTAGTCAATATTGTACAGTAACAATGGACTTAAGTGCAAACCTGTATTGTACATGTACTTAATGATTACAGTACTAAAGTTGTTATGTCTATTGCAAATATAGATTGTTTATACAAGTATTCAATTAAATTACTATCTTACAAGAATCCCACCAATGTAAGTTATATTCACCCAGGTCGTTTGGGTGGCAAATTATGAGAAGAGCTTAGTCACTCTTAAGTAATGATAAATAAACACGTAGGCAGGCCTTCAGCGCCAACTGTCAAATCTTATTTCAAATAAATAAACAAACAAACAAACGCCAGACATTCTGTCTCCCCCCCCCTGCTCCCCCCTCTTCCCACAGCTACTTCCCTCCTTGTGTTCCCAGACAAAAGATTGGTGATTTCTTTATGTTTATTTTATATAATATCTCAGACTAAAGTTAGGATAATATAATTTGCATTGCTGAAATCCTTGCAAGACAGAGATTAATTTAAATATAAGCATCATACATTTTGCTCAAGATATAAACAATGTAGCACATTAGTGTCCAATACTGTAGTACATTTATAATATTTTTTTTTTCAACTGTATTTTTGGGTAGATTTACGTAAATTTCTTCATTTATTTTCATCCATTTACATGCACACACCAAACTAAAAGAAACATAAAAGAAATAAATGACCTTAGTGCAAAGCTGGAGTGCATATGTACTAATTTGATTACGGTACTAAAATTGTTATGTCTAGTGTGAATTACTGCTTGTTTATATTCAAATAAATCAGTATCTTACAAGAATCCCAACAATGTTAATTATATTCTCCTAGGTCATTTCACTGGCAATTTAAAATGAGAGAAGCTTAGTAGGACTGTTAAATAAACACACAGAGACCTTCGGCTCAAGCTGTCAAACATATCACCTCAACCCCTCCCCCCCCACCCCTAGATGGCTCCGTTACTCCCTAATCTGCTTAGCCGGGGGTTTATTTAGGCTTACAGTTTTTATCTTATATAATATCTCAGACTAAAGTTAGGAGATTATAATTTGCATTGCTAGAATCCTTGCAAGACAGCCAATAATTTGAATACAAATGTCATATATTTTGCTCAAGAGATAAAAATTGTTGTACATTCGTGTACAGTAGTGTAGTACATTTATAATATAAATTTTTTCAACTGCATTTTTGGGGAGATTTACATAAATTTCTTCATTTATTTTCATCCATTTACATGCACACACCATACTAAAAGAAACGTAAGAGAAATAAATGACCTTAGTGCAAAGCTGGAGTGCACATGTACTAATTTGATTACGGTACCAAAATTGTTTTGTCTAGTGCAAATTATAGCATGTTTATATTGAAATTAATCAGTATCTTACAAGAATCCCAACAATGTTAATTATATTCACCCAGGTCATGTCACTGGCTTTTTATAAGAGAGAAGCTTAGTCACTTAAGAACTGATAAATATACAGGTACACGCGTTAGACCTTGGGCCGGTGCCAACTGTCAAACGTACTACCTCCTCTACCCCCAAGCCCCCTCGCTCGCTCCCTCCCTCCCTCTCCCCCAACTACCCAGCGTTGCTGGAATCCTTGTAAAACAGTGAATAATTTTAATATAAGCGTCTTGTATTTTGCACAAGAGATAAAAATTAATCACCTGTATCACATTACAGTAGTGATTTAAGAGTAAAAGTGTATATGTACGTACAGTAGAAGTCCAAAAATCCAAACTGCTTGGGGATTGGGTCGGTCCGGATTTTCTGATTTTCCAGATTCTCAGGCAGTACTTTTAAAATTCAAATTTAAGAAGGAATAAAGAAGAGATGAACAGGTACATTTTGATTGTTTATTCATTAGCAAATATAGCATGCTTCATTTATCAAAAAAAGCGGTTTTAAAGAAAAAGCTGTGAATTCTAGAATTTTATTCATTGCCTTTTTTAAATCATAAATTGTAGACTTTCCAATGTCGTATGTTTCTATTAGAACAGCATTGCTCACACCACGTTCTAGTTTCTTAATTATTTCAAATTTGTCACTCAATTTCAACGTGTTCTTCTTTCTCTTCACACAACGAAGTTTATCTACTTTAGGAGCCATTATTGTGGGCCTGTACAGTACTCTGTAAATGGAAAGAGTAGGACTCAAAATTACATACGTTGTCACAGTTTGATTGCTCGTTTTAAAGTGGCGACCACGTGGTCATTTGTTGTCACTGTGCAGCTGTGGCGCTCACGCATGCGCACATACACACAAAAGCCAACCAAATAAAAAAAAAAAAAAAAATTGAGTTTTTGAAAGGTCCGGATTCTCGGGTAGTCCGGATTTCTGGCATCAGGATTTTTGGACTTTTACTGTATATAGTATTCCACATACACGTACGTATAAATAAAAAGTTTATGTGATGATCGGACAACGTCCATTTCGGTTAATGTCACGTTTCCAAGAACGTATCTAGGACGTTAACCAATGCATATATATATATATATATATATATATATATATATATATATATATATATATATATATATATATATATATATATATATATATATATATATATATATATATATATATATATATATATATATATTATGTGTACATGTATTTATATATTTGTGTACATGTATTTATTTATATTATGTGGACATTTATATATATATATATATATATATATATATATATGTGATATCCAGAAATTTCAGAGTAATTTCAAATGCCCCGCCATGAGTGATACTGAGCGTTCAAGGTCATCTGAGGGGAGGGAGCGCTGCCTGCTCGTAGCGAGAGATTGCGGAACTAGGCCTATATGATATTAAATATGATTTACCGAATTAATAATGATGCGATTCATGAAGTTAAGGGACTATTATTGAATTTGAAATTATTATAGATCGTTTAGCAGTCTGAATAATGTTACGGGTGTCCCAAGGAGTTATTAGTTAGGCGGAAAATATATCACGTAGGCCCAAGCTAGCGCCTTGGGGAGACGCGATGCTGGCTAGGCCAGTTCCGGAGAGCATTCACACAGACAAGACGTTCCGCGCGTCCATCAGAAATAGTCACGTGGCCTAGTCACCTGTGCTGCGCTATTGCAGTATAACAAGTAAGTCTCATTCGATCTCAGACAGGGTTAGATAGGGCAGTGATAAAGTAAACTAGAGCTAACAGTGAGTTCATTTCAGGGTTTCCGTCAGAACCCACTTGACTGGAGTTGACCGGAGTTGACTGCGAGAGATTGACTGCTGTTGATGATTGAGGGTGGCGATTGTCGCCATTGGACCGATCAGTGTAGGCCTGTCACTGTTTAGCGGGGTAGCAAAGGATCTCTTGAGTGAACGAGTGCTCCCGACAACTAAAACGACACGGGACCAGCATCAGCAGTGGGTGATCAGTTCTTACCACTCCGGTGCACAACCCCACATGTCCCGAGCAGCTAGTGAAACCCTCTTGCTAACGGGAAGCTAAAGTTTCTCTCAACTGCGCAAGGTCTGATTGGCTCACTCTCTTCCTGCCCATGGACGCACTGGGAGTACACTGAGGCTATCTGAGTATATTAATGGTCACACACTGAGACCGTGAGTCTAGGACTCTAGGAGATACCTAGAGGAACATTTTATCTTCCTTATCACGGGTGTAGTTAACACCATTCCTCAGACTGATATTATCTTGACGTGTGTAGTTTAATATTTCTTAAATAATTTTGATAGTAGTGTTTTTTTGAATGTTTGTGCCATTAAGTGGAACCAGAGTGATACTGTGATTTGATTCTTTTAATGCCTCTAATTCTTCATAATTCTGATCTCAGGTATAACCTTATTCCCCAGAGTAGTGGTTAAAGTTTAAGTTAAGAGGTGCGCATATTGGTGTACCATTATTTGATTGTGTTTGTAGTGTTGGAGGGAATATAAGTGTCTAAATTTTACAGTGTGTCTCATTCATCCCAGTCACAGACGCTATCCTTCCACGGGTCACGGACAGTTCATTTTGTGTAGTAGATTTAAGTGTTCTTGTGCTGGTTCGGGATTTTTCTCAAAGGGGCGCTTCCACTGCCTTTACCATCTATTAAATTTTAATAAACCCCAAGTCAAGTGAGAAATTAAAGTCCAGCAAATTCCGACCGGTTACAAATGGTAGCAGAGCGTAGTTATTTTTATTTCGTGACTGATAGTTCTGTGGTTGGGATAATGAGCGTAATCATGGAGTGGATGGAAACGGTAGAGAGTGTGACCTCAACTCTACTCATGCTCGCCATGGGAATGGGTTTGTTGTGGTTGACGGTGCGGGGTTACTCGGAGAAAAGGAGAGACAGCCCGGGGTTGGTGCGGTTGAGAGAGGAGTTCGTGGAACGTATTGGGAAGCTTGAGGGGAAAATCCGGGGAGAGTACCAGGAACGATTGGAACAGTTAGAAGGGAAGATCAATGGGGAATGTCAGGCATGGGCGAACCAAATCAGGGGGGAGTATGGAGTATATGTACAACAGTTAAGGGGGGAGTACCACACACAATTGCAACAGTTAGAGACGGAACACCAACAACAACTAGCTCTGTTGGGGGATGCACTAGATAGGGTAAAGACACAGTATAAAATACAGCACGATGAGACGATGTGGGAGATGAGGAGACACAATAGTAGAGAGGGAACTAGTCTCGGGGCCGGGTTGACCATGTCCAAGTTCGACGGTAGGCCAGGAATAGAGGTAGGAAAGTGGTTAAGAGAGGTTGACCGAACCCTCAAGCTGCTAGACGGAGACGAAGTCCGTCGAATCCAGTTCGTAATAAGGCATCTTGCGGGGCCTGCGGCAGATCGCGTATACAATGCACGCAGAGACTGGGAAACCGTAGATGAATTAACTTGTTATTTGAAGCAGCAATACGGCGGGCAGACGGCCACGTACGACGCCATTCGGAAGATGATGACGCGGAAACAAGGGAGCAACGAAACGCTTCTTGAATATTACGATGCTATGCTCGATTTAAACGATGAGTTGAACCGCCATGATCATAAATATGATAAGGCCCTGTTGGGAGATCCAATCACTCGGGGGCTCAAGGAGGAACAAAGCCGTATGTGGTTAGTGGATGAGATCAAGAAGTATCCTCACCATAGTCTAGACGAGTGGATCACGGGGCTGAGAGAGGCGGAACAAAAACGAGATGCCGTGAGGGAGGTACCGCTGACTAAAGGAAGAGAGGACGAGCCGCAGACGGGAGGCTCGATTCTCCCGAGGTGCTATGCGTGTGGACAAGAGGGCCACTTCAGTTTCAATTGCCCGAGCAGATCCGGACCAGGAGAGAGTGTCCCAAGGGGATACGTGGCCAATGGCCAGTATCGAGTTGGAAATAACAATCGGAACTGGCGGTCGGGAAATGGTCAAGGCCAGGCAGTCCCCGCCAACCGTTCCTGGCCTCACCAATAGATTCCACCGGCGATGTTATGAATCAAGAGAGAGCGGACCCATGGTCAAGCGTGGTTCGCATGACAAATTTAATCACAACAGAAGGTACCTTAAGGCTGAAAGCCGAGTGTCCTAAGGTCTCGGTGCTGGTAGCGGGTCGTGAAATGTGGGGTTTAGCAGATACTGGGGCAGAAGTGTCGCTAATTGATGAACTTTTCTACCGTCGGGAGCTGGAGCCTGCAGGCGTGGTGTTGCAGCCCACTCGAATAAGGGTAAAAGGGGCGTCAGGGTTTCCAGTGCCGTGTGTGGGGTGTATTCGGGTCACTATGGTCGTATGTGGGGTTGAAGTCACTGATGTGGGGATGTTGGTTTGTCCAGGGATTGAGACCCAGGGTAAGGGGCAATCGCATGTCGGGTTGTTGGGGATGAATGTGCTGGGGGAGGTTGCGGAGATCTGGCCGCACATGTATCACTTGTGCAGGGAAGCCAGGAGCACCGCTCAGTGGGAAAATTGCTTGCATGAGGTTAGGCAGTTATGTGCAATAGAGGCCATCAGCCTGGGGTATTGTATGACGGAGAGGAAGAAAAGCCCAACCATCCCTCCCCGAAGTACTCGGTTGCTGTCAGTATGTGTTCCCTCATTAAGCCAGGTAGCTAACAAAGAAGTAGTGATTGAACCTCTAACCATAGAGGATGAAGGTTGGATGCCTGAGGGTGTGATAGTGTTGCCGACAGCGGTAAGAGTGGTGAGAGGCATGACCCAGGTGTTGGTGGCAAATCTGTCTGATAGTCGTAAGAACTTGAGGGGCAATTGGCGGATTGGGAAAGTGGCTTCTGGGACGGAAGTCGAGGAAGACATCAGTGAAGAGGTGTATGTGAGGACAGTTCAACCGGATGCCCGTACGGAGGTCAAAGTGCACACGGAGGAAATGAATGAGGAACAAGAGAGTGCAGTTAGGTGTTTAATAGAAGAGTTTAGTGATATTTTTGAAGGAGAGGGCCAGCCCATAGGAAAGGCTATTGGGGTTCAGCATGAGATCCCAGTGACCACAGACAGGCCGGTTAGGGTGCCATATCGGAGGATCCCTCCGAACCAGGTACCAGAGGTGAAGCAGCACATTAGCCAGCTGTTAGACCAGGGAGTAATTCAGCATAGTGAGAGTCCGTACTCTGCCGCCATTGTAGTAGTGAGGAAAAAGGACGGGACGCTGAGGTTGTGCATTGACTATCGTGACTTAAATAAGGTCACGGTACGCGATGCGTTTCCTCTGCCTAGGATAAATGAAACTCTAGAATCTCTGACGGGGGCCCAGTTTTTCTCAACGTTTGATCTGGCGGCGGGATATCACCAGATAGAAGTAAAACCTTCAGACCGTCCAAAGACTGCCTTCAGCACAAGCTTCGGACACTTTGAGTACAGGCGACTGCCTATGGGATTGTCAAATAGTCCGGGAACCTTTCAGAGATACATGGAGCGGATTTTAGGGGATAAAATTTTTTCCTCGTTGCTTGTATACCTTGATGATGTGATGGTGTTTTCAAGTACAATAGATCAGCATATAGTCAGATTGAGGGAATTATTTTGCAGGATGAGGGAGAATAACTTAAGATTTAAACCTAAAAAGTGTGAAATAATGGCTTCAAAAGTAAGTTATTTAGGATATCAGGTGTCAGCTGAAGGCATCACAGCTGATCCTGAGAAAATTAGGGTAATAAGAGATTGGCCAGTCCCCCAGACGGTGAAAGATGTGCGGTCTTTTGTAGGGTTCACATCATTTTATAGGAAATTTGTTAAAGGGTTTGCCCAAATAGCTGCTCCACTGCATGCGTTGATGCATGGGAAATCGAAGGATCGGGTAGATAGTGAATGGAGAGAGGAACAGCAACAGGCTTTTGAGAAACTGAAAGACAAGGTGACGCAGACACCAGTGTTGGCTTGCCCAGATTTCACTCAGGAGTTTATATTAGAAACCGATGCAAGTTTTCGTGGGCTAGGTGCGGTGCTGTCCCAGCGGAAGGATGGCAGGTTGCATCCGGTGTGCTATGCGAGTCGGGGCCTGAGGAAATCAGAACGTAACATGAACAACTATAGTTCTCGTAAGTTAGAGATGTTAGCACTCAAATGGGCAGTAGTGGATAAATTCAGGGATTATTTGGCAGGGAAACATTTCACAGTCTATACAGATAACAACCCACTCAGTCACCGCGAGAAGGCTAAACTAGGTGCCGTGGAAAGTAGGTGGAATGCGGATCTCGAGCAGTTTAACTTTACTATAGAGTACAAGCCGGGGAAGAACAACATTGTGGCGGATACTCTATCTAGAATCCCGGCGGAACAGGAGGAGGATAGTGAAGAAGAGTATACAGCGATGCATGTACTAGAGGAGAACGGGGCAGGAAGGAAGGAACTGTGGACGATGGATGGGCTGCGTAAGGAGCAAGAGGGCATGGACTATATGACAAATTTGCGAAGATGGTTGGTGGGAGAGCTGCCAGAGGATGAGGTACAGGTAGAGCTCCAAAATGATGATTTCCGCAAGATGTACCGAGCTAGGAAATCCCTGATCGTAAGAGAAGATGTTGTCTGGCATAGAAGACCCGAAGGGAAGAATCTATGGAGGGAGGTGCCAGTGTTAACTCCAAACTTGCAGGAGGCTTTGACTAGAGCCTGCCACGACGAGTTTGGCCATCAGGGGCGAGATCGCACCCTGTCGCTGGTGCAGGAGCGAGGGTTCTGGTCAGGCATGGGAGAAACAGTGCGAGACTACATAGCCAGCTGCGAGAGGTGTGGAGTAGCAAAAGATGAAGTGCCGAAACCCCAACTGCATTTAGGGACGATTGAAGCTGCCAAACCATTAGAGACACTGGCCGCAGATTTCACCTTGCTGGACAAGCGGCAAGGATTGGAGAATGTCCTGATAATGGTTGACATATACAGTCGTTACACTTGGGCCTTTCCCACCAAAGACCAGAAAGCCTCGACGATTGCAAAGATCCTGGTGAATCGGATCTTCCTGGCAGTGGGTGCACCTGAGCGACTGTTGACCGATCAGGGAAGGAATTTTGGCAGTGCATTGGTCCGACAAACTTGTGCCACCTTTGGGGTGAAGAAAATAAGGACGTCAGCATATCACCCACAGGGAAATGGTATGGTGGAACGGTTCAATCGAACCCTGCACGGTCTGCTGGCCACCCTCGAGGCAGAGGAAAAGAATAGGTGGCCAGAGCATCTGCCGGCAGTGGTGTCACAATATAACGCGACTCCGCATGCCACGACAGGGTTTTCCCCATTCCTGTTGTTTTACGGGAGAGAACCAAACCTGCCGTTTGACCTCAGGCCGGAAGTAGACCCAGAGCCGGTAGATGAGTGGGTGATGGTGATTAGAGACCGGCAACGAAGATTGCAGGAAGCAGTGGAGATCAATGTTCGGAGACGTAAGGAAATAAATAGAAGAACAAGAGAAGAGAAAGCCCACGAGAGTAGCTGGGAAGTGGGCCAGGAGGTTTTGCTGAGGAACAATGTAAAAATAGGCCGGTGTAAGCTGCAAAACCATTGGTTTGATACGAGATGGCACATTGTTGAGGTCCTAAATCCAAGGCCCGGTTTATATCGCATTGAGCCCAGTGGGGGAGAAGACCTGGAAGCGAGAGTGGAAAACCGGAGCAACTTGAAGGCTGCTCCAACCCTAAGGCATCCGGGAGACCCAGCGATGGATGAATCTGAGGAGGAAGACGAGGAGCCCCCACTCCAGATGAGCAGGATGAAGAGAAGTAGTTCGGAGAGGTCGATCGAGCCTGCAACTGAAAGACGAAGCCGACAAATTACAGTTTAGGTTGCAGGGTAATGAGAAGGGGCAGGTCATCAGAGGGGATTGGAGAGATGGTTAGGTCAGAGATGTGCGTTGAGTAGTGGTTGCTGTCATGAGCGGGATTGAGTTGCTGTAATGAGCGGGATTGAGAGTACGGTTGTAATGTCCAGGGCCTCACTAAGATGGACTGGTACATTGTCAGAGGGTTGGTCTGCCGGCATGAGGTTCGGAGACGTGGACTGAGTATTTTTTTTGACACTGGTTCCTCTTAGTTCAAGGGCCAGGCAAAAGGAGAGCATGCTTGTTTTGGACTGTGTATTTTTTGACACTGGTTCCTCTTAGTTCAAGGGCCAGGCAAAAGGAGAGCATGCTTGTTTTGGACTGTGTATTTTTTTGACACTGGTTCCTCTTTGTTCAAGGGCCAGGCCAAAGGAGAGCATGTTTGTTTTGGGCTGGTATTAATTTTGACATTGGTTCTCTAGTTAAGGGCCAGGCAAAAGGGGAGCGTGATGTTCTGGTTGGATTGAGTTGGGCTAGGAAGAAATGGAGTTGCTAGCTGCGAGTGGAATAGTACAGAGTTGAAGGTGGGTTCTAAGTTGTTCTCTCAGCACATGAGGGCAGTGCTGTCTTTTTTTAGGGGGGTCGAGTGTTAGCGGGAGAGAAAAGGAGAGAAGAGAAGACGGGAATGCTGCATTTAGCAAAAGGGGTGAGGTGCAGTCCTTAGAACAAAATTTTAGGGGGGTCGTATGCATGTTTTCTCAGCACATGAGGACAGTGCTGTCTTTTTTTAGGGGGGTCGATTGTGATATCCAGAAATTTCAGAGTAATTTCAAATGCCCCGCCATGAGTGATACTGAGCGTTCAAGGTCATCTGAGGGGAGGGAGCGCTGCCTGCTCGTAGCGAGAGATTGCGGAACTAGGCCTATATGATATTAAATATGATTTACCGAATTAATAATGATGCGATTCATGAAGTTAAGGGACTATTATTGAATTTGAAATTATTATAGATCGTTTAGCAGTCTGAATAATGTTACGGGTGTCCCAAGGAGTTATTAGTTAGGCGGAAAATATATCACGTAGGCCCAAGCTAGCGCCTTGGGGAGACGCGATGCTGGCTAGGCCAGTTCCGGAGAGCATTCACACAGACAAGACGTTCCGCGCGTCCATCAGAAATAGTCACGTGGCCTAGTCACCTGTGCTGCGCTATTGCAGTATAACAAGTAAGTCTCATTCGATCTCAGACAGGGTTAGATAGGGCAGTGATAAAGTAAACTAGAGCTAACAGTGAGTTCATTTCAGGGTTTCCGTCAGAACCCACTTGACTGGAGTTGACTGGAGTTGACGGAGTTGACCGGAGTTGACTGCGAGAGATTGACTGCCGTTGATGATTGAGGGTGGCGATTGTCGCCATTGGACCGATCAGTGTAGGCCTGTCACTGTTTAGCGGGGTAGCAAAGGATCTCTTGAGTGAACGAGTGCTCCCGACAACTAACACGACACGGGACCAGCATCAGCAGTGGGTGATCAGTTCTTACCACTCCGGTGCACAACCCCACATGTCCCGAGCAGCTAGTGAAACCCTCTTGCTAACGGGAAGCTAAAGTTTCTCTCAACTGCGCAAGGTCTGATTGGCTCACTCTCTTCCTGCCCATGGACGCACTGGGAGTACACTGAGGCTATCTGAGTATATTAATGGTCACACACTGAGACCGTGAGTCTAGGACTCTAGGAGATACCTAGAGGAACATTTTATCTTCCTTATCACGGGTGTAGTTAACACCATTCCTCAGACTGATATTATCTTGACGTGTGTAGTTTAATATTTCTTAAATAATTTTGATAGTAGTGTTTTTTTGAATGTTTGTGCCATTAAGTGGAACCAGAGTGATACTGTGATTTGATTCTTTTAATGCCTCTAATTCTTCATAATTCTGATCTCAGGTATAACCTTGTTCCCCAGAGCAGTGGTTAGGTTAGGTTAGGAAGTGTACACCTGTTGGGGTGCTATAATTTTGTTGAGTGATATTATTTTGCTGAAAGCCCTTAGGGCCTATTCATTGTAGAGTATTTAATTTCTTATCTTTTATTACCATTCCTCAGTGACTGATATTATTTTGTTGAAGACCCTTAAGGCCTATTCATTGTGGAGTATTTAATTTCTTATTTTTTAGTACCATTTCCTAAGTGACTGATATTATTTTGTGAAAGCCCTTAAGGCCTGTTCATATGTGCAATTAACATTTCTTAATACTTTAAATTTATTGTTGCCTGTGTTTCTAATAATTTCTATGTCATGTATAACTTTTATTCCCCAGAGTAGTGGTTAAAGTTTAAGTTAAGAGGTGCGCATATTGGTGTACCATTATTTGATTGTGTTTGTAGTGTTGGAGGGAATATAAGTGTCTAAATTTTACAGTGTGTCTCATTCATCCCAGTCACAGACGCTATCCTTCCACGGGTCACGGACAGTTCATTTTGTGTAGTAGATTTAAGTGTTCTTGTGCTGGTTCGGGATTTTTCTCAAAGGGGCGCTTCCACTGCCTTTACCATCTATTAAATTTTAATAAACCCCAAGTCAAGTGAGAAATTAAAGTCCAAAATTTCCGACCGGTTACATATATATATATATATATATATATATATATATATATATATATATATATATATATATATATATATATATATATATATATATATATATATATATATATATATATATATATATATATATATATAGAGGATAATGAAAGATTATGAAGCAAGCGCTGTAATTCACATCTTCAGGGGTGAGTTACACGAAAGCGCTTGGGAACTTCGTGTTTTTCTTTCCTTGTGGTTATCAGCATATACCTAGATCACGCGCACCTACAGTGATTTACTTGCATATATATATATATATATATATATATATATATATATATATATATATATATATATATATATATATATATATATATATACATATATATATATATATATATAGTGGCTCACTTTTAGGTGGAGGTTGGCACTTAAGAGCGGACCTTCTCCCACCTCCCTCCAATCGAGATATTCGTGAATATTATCGTTGTTATTTATATTCCAAACTTTAACTGTCTTTCAAGCTGTGGGCGTGCAAAGACATGGCACAGACATATAAATGTCCTTTTAGTGGGTGGGGGGGGGTCTTCCTCAAGGGTGGAGGCCGACCACTGGGGCCAAGTCCCCCAAATTCTACCTTTGTAACGCTTCTGTAAGAGCTACGACACGTGACGCAGTGTAGTGATTCTCAAAGGTTTATACTAATGAATATTCCTCGTAACAGAAGATGTTAAAATGTACTTAACTGGTTGATTTAAACTAAATCATAAAAACAACGTCCAAAGATTTTGTCTCGTTATAAGTGAATGTGATCCTGTCCAAGTTGGGCTTCCTGTACGACAGCTTTTACTTTTTGGGGTTATCTGTTTTTGGACAGTTTTTTTTTTTCACCACGTAAGGGGTAGTTACTGGTGAGGGAAATGTTATCACACTGTATGGACTCCTGGCACTCCCTGGTCAACACACCTGCCGGGCTCGACTGGGGTGCATACACAATTACACATCCCACTGTGAAATTTCAGCTCTAACTTCAAATCTATAGTCATGCGTAAGCAAATAGACAAACAAAAAATTATTAATGAAATAATTAATATAATAATATTAATAATGATTACAATAATTATAATTATCTTAATAATAAAAGAAGCTTAAGAAAAAGAACATCAGCAAGGAAGAAAAGGCAGAAGTATTACCAATGATCATCAGGTCATAAAAGAAATTCGAACAAAGTGATAATATAAAACTCACATCAATAAACCTGCCTTGGTAGTATGACCGCCCCTACACACACACACACACACACAGTTGGCTCAGCACAATCCTCACGGCAATACACCAGTTCAAGCCATTAAGCCCTTAAGGAAGATGACGCCGTGAAACACCTTAAGTGGTTTTTTTCCTCCCTCGTCCCCGTCTTAAGCCTCGGGTCCGTATTCTCAAAGCGTCGTGGGTTTAAAATATCTCACATATGTCTGATGTAGAAGCGGATGTAGAGTCTTGGGAAAAATGTCGACTGTATTTGTTATATCTGTGTTGTCGTGGCTGAAGTGAGACAGGTCAAGGTATAGTTGTCATGTTTTCCATTAACTTAAGACCATTTGAGACTCCAAGCCATTACATCTTCCCCCCTCCCTCCTTTCTATCTGCTCCCCTTCCTCGGCCCTACCCCCCCCCCCCACCAAGTCCCTCGCTAGCCAGGGATTGGAGTTGAAGTAATGTCTTCAATTTCAGAGGATTGTTGTACACTCAACTTTTATTTCTATTTTGATTTTACACTTTTATGTATTTGTCTTCATTTCTTCACTTTCTTTCTGTTTTATTGGTGCGTTTCCTCACTTACTCAATGTATTTATTTATTAAAGTAATTATTTCTATACACACTGTAAGTTTTCTTTTATAATTTTCATTTTCTTCCTTTCTGTTCATCTATCTATTTTTTCTCCTAATTTTAGCCTCCACTACACGTCAATAACTAATTACTGGATGTGCAGAGAGAAATCAATGACTGATAATGTATTGTAAAATCTGTGTCATTTATAACATCTTCACGTTGTTGCAGCAGATCCTAGAGGGGAGTATTAGGAAGGTTGTGAAGAAGACGGGAGAGGCGAGAGACAGGTGACGGGGTGTATACAGTATGAGAAAGAGTTGTGACGAAAAGAGAACTGACATTTAGAGGCTTGGACGAGGTGGATGAAGAAAGGAGAAACATAGGTTAAGATAATGTATAAAGAGATATTAGTAATAGTGAGAGAATGAAGGAGGAAGATGTGAGGAACTTGAGGCAGGAGTAGAGCAGTATGGTGACGGATTGAGGGTCATGGTGGGGAGCAAGAAAGAGTGAATGATGTCTTGAAGAATAACATGAAGTGAAAATAAACTTAAATAGTATAGAAGTGATGTAGGTAGGGGAGAATAACTTTAGACTTACAGAAACCAATGAATGGATGGCAAT
>NW_024736547.1:0-12509 GCF_018991925.1 Homarus americanus
ATACTCTAGGGATTCATTATTCTAAAGGGATTAATAGAATATATACGATTATTTTGCTAACTATAACCCAACATAAAAAATATTGATATAAAAAATGGCAAGTATCAGACACACAAAAACTCGAATGTTTATCATGCAACAAAATCATCCAGGAAAAAAGGACAAAGATCATACATATAAAAGCCTAGGAAATGATGACAGATGGACGAGTAGAGGCGATGTGTGGAGCCCAAAACAGGCAATGACTTGGTGGGGGGTGGGGGTGTCACTGTATGGGAAAGTGTCGGACTTATTCATACAGACGGATGGACTATTTCATATGTGTGTGTGTGTGTGTGTGTGTGTGCTCGTGTACGTGCGTGTTGTGTATGTATGCCATCCTGCACGCGTGTCTGCGAGTCTGTCGGAGTAGGAAGTGCTTGTACCTTGTTGTGCCACTCACCACTAAGGTTGGAGATTAGGTTAGGTTAGGTTAGGTTAGGTTAGATTAGGTTACAGTGTTTGTCTTTGTCTTTCTTTGTTTCCTTCTTGCCGAGTGTCAAAGAAAATACAGTGTTACTTCATTATATCTCTTTTGATAAATTATTATTTATTATTACTTACTACTTATTTGCCTATTGTTACTTTAGTGTCAGTTCGGGTAAATTCACCACACACACACACACACACACACACACACACACACACACACACACACACACACACTCTCACATACTTGTTGGTTAATCGATTATGTTCTTCGAAATGTTTGTCTGTATAATTAAGGAGTCTCATTTCGAAGCATTTGGAGGGTTCACTTCAGACGTCAAATTTACTAATTTGGTTTTATATCGTAAATCGAGGCCAACTTGTTGTAATATCTCCAAGAACTGAGGAATAAACTGAAAATTTTTGTAATATTCATTCTTTTAACAATGCATTGGCTATTAAATGAAGAGTATTCCCTTGCTGAGTTGATGTTTTGCTGTTCAGAACAAAAAAAGATTACTTAGGTGTCGGTGAAGCACTAGAATATAATTATATATCAGTATTATATCTAAAAAAAATGTAGAATTAGGCCCAGCAATAAAAAGAAGAGATTACCTTTGTGTTAAAAATACCCGGAGGCTCTAAATTAATGTTTACAAATACGAGAAACTGGTTTGAGCATTTGTCAGTAAGCTCAGCAGTGAACAGGATAGGTAGTAAGTCCTCACTGTTCTTCTTGACCAAGTAGTATATTACAAAAACCGAGGGTGTTGTAGTGAGCTGAGCGGGAACTGTGGTGGCGTGAATGTACTGTAGTTGCAAGCTGTAGATGTATCCCAGTTTGGACTTTGTTTACTGAGTGAAAAGTAAAATTAGAGCTCATAATATATTAAGAGCAACCCAGACACTGTATACTAAACCTCTGTAAGTACACGATGAGGCACACCATACGCGGGGCTGGACACGAATACCATCACTTCGTAGTTGTAAGGTTAGTTACTCCTTCACAGAAGGCGAGCGCAATATCCACCCGGTCACCGCACCCCATGCTTACAGAGTAGAACATTAGATTATTTAACGCAGTACTCAGTCCAGTATATAGCCTATGTGGTTCACGAAGACACGGTAACCTCGACCGTATGAAGTGTGTGAGGCAGGGAACAAGGACTGAACGTCGTCATCTGCTATTTGGTGTATTAGTCTTTGTCCCATCTAGAGAGTACAATGTTAAGACGGACGGCCCCGGCTCCAGGAAGAGGGTTAATAACATTTATCACACCAGGTTGTGCGGTATTATGTCTGCAATGAGCCAGACACGACACAAGGTATGAATTTGGCCGTCAGAAGTTGATGTGTTCCTTGAGGGAGCGAATCATACAAGTGACTGACCCAATATTCAGACCAACAAGTGCGTACATTAAAGGTAACGCCCTCAGTACGGTAATGCAGTGGACCGGCTAACAGAGAACAAGGTATAAATTAAGTTGTCAGAGGGAGTAGGAGTGTGATGTTGGGGAAGAGGGGGGGGTGGCTGGCGGACACCACACTAGCACCACACCAACATCACACCAACACCACACCAACACCATCATACCAAACCAAGGACGGCGGGAAGGGACGAGAGGAACCAATATCACCGCCATTGTTTTACACGCTCAGTATACTTGTGACACACCTGACCAGGTAAGAAAGCTTCAGGAAACTAATTATACCGAAACTGGTCTCCTTGCAATATGTGTGTGAAGATATTATTGGTGTAGTTTATTGGGTCAGTTCGTTTAATGGTGCGCAGATATTATTGGCGTAGTTATTAGGTCAGTTCGTTTAATGGTGCGCTCTCTGGTTGTAAACAGCTTGTGTGGCGGCAGGTTTTAATAGCGTTGTTTGCCAGCGAGGTGAAATAAAAGTTACTGTTACAACATAATAAATGAACTCGACTGTATAATAGTGAGCCAACGGTGAAATGTGGTATTATTGTTATAGAAATGTAATATACACAAACGTACACACACGCGCATACACACACGCGCACACACACACAGCCACTACAGAGAACATTCCCAATAAGCATACACACTCTACCTCTCAGTTCTGTGTGCGTTGTACGGAAAACAAACCACCAAACAGACAACACATAAATGACTACGTTATTGCCTCCTGTGGAAGATAATGACCCCAGAGGCCACACTGTCGAGGTCCACAACCCCGCTATCATGACCCCGTGACCTTTGACCCCCCCCCGAGTAATAATGTAGATGATTAAATTACAAATGAAAACCATATGATGATGACTCGTTTACTTAATCTGTATCACCTGTTGATTAGTCATCCTAGCTTATTTCACCTGATGATAAAACACCTTAACGTTACCTGAGGAGGTTAGGTTAGGTTAGATTAGATTGTTTAATCTTAAGGTGATATAAGCATGGGGCTAATCTTTAGGTTACCTGTCATACTATATCACCAAGCAGACACACACACAGACAGACAGACAGACATCCAACCATACAAACCGTCTCGGAAGATCAATTTCCTTGCCAAGTCCGGCCTCTCGTTCACGTGAGTGAGAAAAGGAAAGATCACAAAGGAACTAAGTGCCGAATATTGATTATCATTACACTGGGCGTCCGAGTGTGTGTGTATGTGTGTGTGTGTGTCCGTGTGTGTGTGTGTTTGTGTGTCACCAAAACTACTCTCACGACAAAGCATTTATCTCTTCTCCATTTAATGCCACAAGAACAATACAAAAGGTGTGTCTCTTAGTATCATGATGGGATTGATTTTTATTCCAAATTTATACGCGTCAGGATATTAATTCATTTATATCGTCTATTTTAATGTCAAGAAGATAATAATGTTCATGTCTGTTGCTGCTGTTCTTGTTCTCGTGGTCAGAAGTTAAAAGTGGTGAATATGTAGCATTGGTTGGTGTCGTTTATATGAGGGAGCATATAAAAGGGAGTATATTGAAGGGAGCATATTGAAGGGAGAATGTGCTTACTGGGTTGTGAGGGAGGGAGGGAAGAAGGATGAAAGATGGCGAGAGTCAGATGGAGATAATGACAGACAGGACGTAGAGTTGGAGGTAGGTGGCGAGAGAGAGAGAGGGGGGTGTTGGGGTGAGAATCAGGAGGTAGTGGCAGGGTGAGGTGGTAGGTAGTGGCAGCTGGTTGAGAGACTCCACCTGTCCCCCGCGGCACACCAGCTGTCCCTCACCGTCACCACCTCACTCAATATCATAACAAACAACACCAAATTAGGAAAACCATTAAGGATGGCCTAACAGGAGACTATGTATATGTGTGCATTAGAAGGATTTTTTTTTTCATCCTCACATGGGCATTTTTTTCGTTTTTTGATTAGACGCATTTTTTATGGGTTAATGGTCAGTGAGATGTGAAGTGAACTAGTCTGCTCTCTTGACTTACCTCTAAGTGATCTAAATCATACGTATATAAAGAAACATCAATCGATTATGAAAGGGCCAGGTAAATAAAGATCGTTTCCTGTGTGTATGTGTGTGTGAGTGTGTGTGTGTGTAATAATAAATAAATAATAATAATTGACGGTTTATTGAAAAAGTTCTGCAGCCCGAAGGCTGAAAATATACATTGGACATAAATGACTTATTACATACATTGGTGGTTTAACAAAAGCCTTCATTAGAGAAAGGTAAAGGAACATACAGTGAACATATAGATTATTGTAGGTGTTGAACAGAAAACTCGTAGTGTAGTAACTCCCTCCCAGATGGTGTTAGGAGAGGCCTCACGTGGTGTAGTAGTTCCCTCACAGATGGTGTTATGAGGGCCCTCACGTGGTGTAGTAATTCCCTCACAGATGGTGTTATGAGGGGCCTCACGTGGTGTAGTAATTCCCTCACAGATGGTGTTATGAGGGGCCTCACGTGGTGTAGTAATTCCCTCACAGATGGTGTTATGAGGGGCCTCACGTGGTGTAGTAATTCCCTCAAAGATGGTGGTATATGAGTGAGGTGTGGTTCCAGGCCTTCCTATCGTAGATGGATTAACACATCGCTGGTAGTTGGGTCGGGCCGTTATCACTGGGTACCTGGGACCTCACTGTGTGAAAGGTCAACTTGGGTACCACTGTTACTGTTGAGTTGTTCTCACTGACTTAAGCACTGTTCGCCACTGTTCACCTCTGTTTAACACTGGTTCCATTTCTTTCCTAAATGAAATAGTAACTTCTGGCGTGAACTTGTTGATATTCCGGTGGGAAGGAGGGTTCAGGGGAGGGAGTTGGTATGGGCCAACATAACAGTTGACCTGGCTGCTCTGAGAGGAGCGCCAGGTACGTCTTGACCCTTCGGTGGTCAAGGATGTGTGTGTGTGTGTGTGTGTGTGTGTGTGTGTGTGTGTGTGTGTGTGTGTGACTGTGTGTGTTAGTACTCTGACGTGTTCACTTAATAACTTGTCCCTCAACAACGTCGATAAACAAGGTGAGTAAATTCGTAGTTTATTTATAACTTGGTAGTGTACCCTCCTCCCCATGGCACTGATCGTCACAAAAGTTTTAGGTACACTTGTGGAAACACCGATACACACACTCACATAAACAGACACACACACTCACATAAACAGACACACACACTCACATAAACTGACACACACACACACACACACACTCACATAAACAGACACACACACTCACATAAACATTCAGACACACACACACACACACAAAGACTGAATGCACCTAGTAATATCAAAACCCTCTTGTCATCCACCTACACTCCCTGAGATAAGAAGAGATAAAAGACAGACACACAAACGGAGATCCAACCACAAAAAAATTAACTCCTTGGATACAAAAAGGTTGGGTAGCTCTTTCTTCCTCCACAGCCTTCCACAAAGACGAGAGAAGAAGGCAAAGGGAGTGTGGACCGTTTCTTCCAAGTCACAGAATACTTGAAACTTCCTCAGAGGGGCATGGTGGTGTTCTCGAGAGCTGAGGGCCTGGAGGGAAGGACTCTTACAGATGGTCAAAATAACCGCGAGTGGACCACCGTGTCTCATGCTTGGTCATGTGAGGGAAGTGAGCATCCTACAGATTGAGTCACGAACTATATCTTCTCTTCTGAGGCACCAAGTTGAGTGTCATGGTAGGATGGAGTATTTTAGAACATCATCAAGATATTCTAGTGTGGCGTCTGAGATCCATCTTGGCCACTGTTTAAAAAAGAAATCGCGCATAGAAGCACCGAAATGAGGATAACAATACACAAACACCTGAGAGTTGAAAGAGTGATACCTAAAGGGGGAGGGAAGAGTCTCCCAAAGGGCCACACCACAACCCACGGGAGGACCACTGTAATCTTTGGCCACAACAGGAACAAAGAACTATTCAACAACACCTCAAACGTAGACTGCTTTGACCTTCATTTTCTTTTGGTTTTGTATTGTCTGGTTGAAAACTCTAAGTCTACCTTCAGGATAAAACACACACACACACACACACACACAGACCACCATCATGCTTCATCTTTATGACCAGTTAAACCAAGCACCTTCTTCAGAGGCACCAAGGATGCATCACACAAGCTCTTAAGGTATGTCGGGATACTTGAAGGGGGTCTCTAAGGCCTGTCGGGATACTTGAAGGGGGGGAAGATCTGTCGGGATACTTGAAAGGGAGTCTCTAACATATATCTTCACCACATCACAAAAAGATTCAATATCAAATCTAGCCAAGAATAAAGAGACGTTGCTTGGTGTCGTGTACTTAATGGGTGCTGGCTATTCCGCTGGGAGAACGTCTTTACACGCAGTCTGCAGTTAATTGCATGATTTTTTCTCTTCCCTCCTGGTCTAAGTGGTCTCAGTTCTTGCGTGTGTTTAATTATTTTCTTGTGGGTTTACATGTAGTCCATTGCAGCGTTTCCTCCAGGGTATATTTATTTCCTACGCTTTTTAGTGTACATTAAATTAGCCTTGTCTTCATCCTAGAGTCTATTATTCAGGTAAGTAATAATGTAATCACTGAGTCAGGTGTATAGTTGTGCATTAGTGTATTTTCCATTACAGGTGTTTTAGTGTATGTTTAATTGCCTACACCTTCTTAATGACCTCCCCCTCCCCTTTCCAGTGTATATTTGATTACCTTCGTTCATTTAATTACCTGGGTATATTTAATTACCTGGATATTCTAACGATCTAATCACCTACCTTTGTATATCTGTTTACCTGTGTATATTTAATTAACCTGGATATTCTAACAACTTAATCACGTGTTATCTAGGATATATCTAATTGACTGTATATACTTAATTATCAAGGCAACCTAATAATATATAATTCTCTCTCATCTACTGGAATTAATTGTAGTCAAAACTTTACCATCTACATTATTACACTTATTAAAACTTGGTACAAATTGTGTGACTGTTCTGGTACAACTATATTTCCTGATTCTTGTCATAAAATATATTTCGGTCGATTTATTTATTTAGTCAGACTTTCATTTGTTTATTCGTGTCTATTTTTGGGGAAATTTTATATTCTGAATAAAAGATAAAAATGACTCAATAAATATTACAAGGATTTATAATAGATTAATTCATTTTACAACAAATACGAACTTGTTGTCAAAACGAAGACTGACAAATGATTCCTTGGTATAGAAAACGAATAAATAAATAAAAATTAAAAATCTAGTTAACAGATTAAAAACACATTTCCTGGTCTGTCACTGAATATATATATCTACATTTAATCAAGAAATGTTTATAACAAATCTGAAAATTAAGTAATATGCACATTATTCCCTCCAAAGAGTATCAATATAATTTTGTGGTAGAAAATACGACACAACGGGCGAAGGATTCTGACGACCTTACCGAGACAACAGGAGTCACAGTGTTCATTTTGCAGCGAATAACATTAAGTGGTCTTACTGAAGCTAAATACAGTATATATTTATTAAATTATCAATAATAACTACAAATACTTGAAATTATAACAAAAGAAGATCATTACAGAGATTTAAAACACATATTTCTTATTACTAATTAGATCTAAAACAAATAATAAACAATATTCAAGAGAGAAAAACAAAAGAGGTGGACCACGAACAACAAGACTAAAATTATGGTAAGGCGGAGGTAAAGACTCTCTCTCTCTCTCTCTCTCTCTCTCTCTCTCTCTCTCTCTCTCTCTCTCTCTCTCTCTCTCTGTCACACACACACACATTCATAGTATTCAGACGGTGATCCTGTCCTATCCTGTATAAACACACGTAAGCGAAAAGCACTCAGGCATACATACACACACACACGCACACGCACACGCACACACACACACACTAATAATAATAATAATAATAACAATGGCTGCTTCTCATGTTCAAGGCTGCCCGGCTGAGAGCCATTTAGACGTGAATTTGTTTAAGGTGTAAATGCTGTCGACAACACAACGACCACACTCTGAGTTAAAGAGCTGTATGACCCAAACCAAATAATAATCCGAGAAAGATCGGACAACTCGCCAACTGCACTGGCTAACCATTACCTAATTTCACCCTGCCCGGGAATCGAGCCCAGGTCCATTCACTTACAAGGCGAGCATGTTGACTATATACACCACTTAAGTTTTTTGTAATATTAAACACAATTTTAGACACATACACAAACATTTACAAAGAACATTATTAATTCACACATAGTTGAGTGAGTGTGTGTGTGTGTGTGTGTGTGTGCGCATGTGTGTATGTGTGTGTGTGTGTGTGTGTGTGTGTGTGTGTGTGTGTGTGTATGCGTGTGTGTGTATGCATGTGTGTACATCAAGTTATTTAAGAGTGATATTATCAGAGGTTCATAAAGCTCATCATTACCGGTAATTTTCTATTTTTAATCCCTAAAATTGGACAAAGTTTTAACCTGAAAAATATTACTTTAATCATGACACAAAAACCCTGAAGAAGAGAACAACTAATTCTTATAAAAGTAAATAACTATCATACTTTTATGTCTGTCTGTGTCTGTCTGTCTGTTTGTCTGTCTGTGGAATAGTTCTCGATCTTCCTCCCAAGACAGACCTTAATACCCCCCATCCCTCTTCTTTTTCTTCCTCCTCCTCCTCCACATACCTATTGTCCTCTTCTTCCTCCTCTACATCCCTCTTCTCCTCCCCCCCCCACCATAACACCATAATGATAATCCCTCATAAGCCACCCCATTATAACCAATTTCCATCGCAACACTCAACAAATCATAAACTGTTGAGGGGCCTTCAGGTTAGGTCAGGTCAGGTTAGGTTAGGTCAGGTCAGGTCAGGTTAGGTCAGGTCAGGTTAGGTCAGGTTAGGTTAGGTTCACAATGGCTCAAAGCAAATTAGAATACCGTGGTCAGGGATGCTGTACAGGTGCATTCCATAATCCCATTGGTATTAAAGGTGTGGGAGGATTAAATTATTTTATATCTATTTACGGAGTTACATAAAGTTCCTTAATATCCAATACCAATATTTACAAACACTTCCTTGTATTATTAGGGTGTGTCATAGGAGGGAAGATCAGCTAAAACTAATGGCCCATCACTTTTTTGGTAGATTTTAATGTATATAAACAGAAAATAATTTCAGTTTCAATATTTTGCAACCTTTTGCTAGGTAAATTTTAGCGTGAAATTTATCGAAAATCTAACGTACAGCCGCATTAGTGCATTACAATTAAATAGTGAACATTGCTTTCTGACTTCATTCTTTAACAACCCAACTAACAATATTTTTTTCTGTTTCAGATTCTGATGCATTTATTAGTTGATAATATTTGCGATGGCTGCTTGTGTCAAGACGAGGAACCAAAAATCCAGCCATCTCAGTCACTATCTTGGGTCTGGGAGAGAGCTCCTGAAGTCGGAGTTGCCTACATTGAGAGATGCTTTGAGATACGGTGTTTTAATCAGGCAAATCAGTGAAAAGAACCAAAGAACTTACACAAACAAAGACATTGCCAGTGATATGACCAAAGCTGTCTTGGCACAGTACACTCTGGCTAACGCTCAGTTCAAGCCTCCAGTCATAACAAGTCAGAAGAAGATTAGTGAGAGACTGCTAGCCAGTTGGGAAAAGGCAAGAGATATCTCTCTTGGGAGAGGAAAACTTGCAGTTAAGGACAGCTTTGCCAAGCAACTGGACCAGTTATTTGACATAATTACTTGCAAGTGCCCAATTGTTCTCTGTCCTGAGTTTGGATGCGATCGTGACTGTAAATCCGAGGCCCACATCTCCTGTATTTGCAAGCGTGAACTGAAGATTCCTGTGATCGAACTGGCATTTGTCAAAGTGGACAGAGAGAGAGAAGATCAAGAGTATAGGGGCTCCTTGGTTTCTAGCCAAGATATTCCGGAGTCCAAGAGACAGGAGGCCACAGAGAGACAGAAGAGGAGAAGAGTTGCTGAGGGAAAAGAGACTTGAGAAGGCCCAGGGTGAGGTAAAAAGGCCGATGATTGGAGTCAAGCTGATTCAGAGTTTAATGACTTCCCCATGGCTGATCCGAGTGCTGACCAGGAGAATGGTGACTTTGTCCCTAACCCAGAAAATAATGATCCCAAACCTTCCAGGCATAAGATTCGAAATAGGAAAGATATCCCGAGCATAGCTCTGGCCAGCATGCGACACCACACTGGTCTCAGAGAAACTGCAGAGATAACAACAGCTGCCTGGATTGACGGTGGTTTGATAACACCTGATGATGTTCACCTGGTGATAGAGATCATAACAAAGTATAGAGAGCTCAGGAGAAACTTGTCAGTAACCTAGAAGAGGAGCTTGATATGGATAAGAGAAAATGGAATAAAATTGCTTGTTCTTTGATGGGAGAAGGGATGACACTAAAGTGTTCATGAAAGTTGGAGATTCTGACAAGTTGTTCCTGCCATGGTGAAGGAGGAACACTACTCCTGCTGCAGTGAACCAGGAGGGAAGTATTTGTGGCATTTCACTCCAGAGAAAGATGACATCAAGAAACCAGCTGAGATAGTGGCAGATAACATTGTGAACTGGCTCAGAGAGAGGAATGTAGACCAGACCCTGCAGGCCATTGGAGGGGACAGCACCAACACGAACACAGGGTGGCATGGGGGGGTCATACAGTGGATAGAGCGGAAGATTGGGAGGAAGCTGGTCTGGATTGTTTGTGACCTCTACACCAACGAGTTGCCACTCAGACATCTGATCCAGGAGCTGGATGGCAAGACTCTTTCAAACAACAGATGGTCTGGTCCTCTTGGCAAGATGCTGGACTCTGCCACTGAGTTAGAAATAAATCCGAAGCTTTGGAAAAATCACACAGTTGGCCTCCACCTCGTTGAGCTTGCACACGTCATTGACGACCTGAGTAATTGACCAGTACTATGGTTACATGATTTGCAGTGCCATCAAACTGGGGTCATAGCCTGATAGACTTGCTTACCTGCAGATAGGTCCAGTCTCACATTCTAGGTGGCTCTCAACGCTCTCAGGTTCTGCAATTTGGGTCGCTCATCATAAACTGGAAAGGGAACCAGCCACAACCTGAGACTTATTGTCCAATCTATCGTGAGTGTCTACTTGCCAAATTGGTTCAACACCAAGGTCAAGTCATCACTCTGAAGGTCCGAGGCATGTTCTCTTCCAGCTTGAGCTCCTGAGGAGTCAGCCAAGGAAGGTTGTTCAGATTGTGGAGCAGACTGTGAGGAGATCTTCCTGGTATGCTCATCCCGAGGCAGTTCTGCAGACAAGGCTCTGCAGTAAGGATGAGGAGGAGAGAAGAGTGGCAGTCAAAAAGATCTTGGATATGAGACTTATGAGAGGATCTGGGCATGACGAATCAGTTGGTGACGATTCCTTCAGGGTCAGGAAGACTCCTGAAGCCAATCTAGGTGCCAAGACCCTCACTGATCTCATAGATCTGGATAACATCCAGGCTGGCAGTGAGCCCCCTCTTACCTGCAGCCTCACTAATGTTCAAGTCAGAGCTTTCCTGGACAACCCCATGCATGTCCCTGCCTGGCCCTCGCACACCCAGAGTATAGAGCGTCGTGTACAGCAAGTGAGCGAGGCCAGCAGTCACGTGTACAGCCATGAGAGGAGGGAAGGCTACATCCGAGCTCAGGTGGTCAGCAGGGAGGTGATGAGTAGAAACAGAAGCAAGAAAGACATATTCTCTATGGTGTGCAGCAACACCGGGTCGTAGTAGTAAAACCGGTTTTGTATTTGATGATTTTGTTTTCTAAAGGAATATTAAATTTAATAAATGTGTCAAGATCATTCGTTTCACTATTCTGGATCATTTTCATCTAATAAATTAACCTGATAATACATTTACTTTACTTTAAATAAGCTATTTATTTATTTGGTAAAGATTAGGGCACTGAATTTTCACTTAAGATTTCAAGTTAAAATTTACAACAAAAATGAAAACTTTTCAAATCTGAAGATATCACATGATTCTGCACATAGAACTACATCATTAATACCATGGGCCGATTTTTCAAACTAAAAAAAAAAAAATTCGCCTCCGTATGACACACCCTAATGTAATACTGTTGAACGCCATGTTCTCTGCAGGTTTTGACCACATCAATAAATACTGAATGCGTCAAAAGGCGGGTTTCAATCATTCCCTTCGATTTGTCTGTCACCTGAACGTCCTTAACTAAGGCGTTTACAGTCAAAACAAGTGCGGGTCAATGCGAACCAGTATGGTGCTCCAAGGGAAAATAGTACTGTGTAAACTGTTCCAGCACAAAACTCGGCCAGGATTTTGAGTCGGTGTTCACTTCTCATTAGCACTGTTACTCAACACCTCACACAGATCGGACGTATAATAGAAGGTCTATTTTAAATAGCCTCCGTCCTTCTCTTAACACTCGTACAGTGATAAGTTAAGGTGATCTACACATTGGAACTGTATTCTAGATAGTTCCTCATTAAATGGATAACAGACAATCGGGTTTCGAAACTAAAACCCAATATAATATAAATGTTCCGGCCTCATTAACCTAGGCAGAATCAGCAGTTAACCGGCTAGAACACTGGTCC
>NW_024736548.1:0-20558 GCF_018991925.1 Homarus americanus
ATTACTTACTAGCAGTACTGTATTTAAGAGACCTGAGATACAGAAATAGCCAGAGACAATTTACTAGTTATGGGATTTCATACGTGACACACACACACACACACACACACACACGAGAACATACATAAAGATGATAAAAGATAGTAAGTCATGAATAACAATGTAATTATAAGGATGTTATGGTATAATTACACGTTATTACCGGTTATACAGGTGAAAAGTATATACCTCACAAAATGGCGGCGTGTCGGCCATCTTAAAGACTCCCCAGATGAGATACTGTCATCACAAGACTTATCAGGCCAAGACCGTGTAATTATTAGGAATGTTATGTAGAATCAATACCTCTCTTGTTTACCTGGATAATCAAGACGTTTTAGTTCAGGTGTAATTCTAGTTCAGGTGTAATTCTAGTTCAGGTGTAATTCTAGTTCAGGTGTAATTTTAGTTCAGGTGTAATTCTAGTTCAGGTGTAATTCTAGTTCAGGTGTAATTCTAGTTCAGGTGTAATTCAAGTTCAGGTGTAATTTTAGTTCAGGTGTAATTCTAGTTCAGGAGTAATTCTTAGGACTGTCAGTTCCCCAGACAGGACACGACAAGGCGAATCTTACAGAGATGTTGAAGGGGTTAGCAGAAGGAAACCCAAATTAATGTTTTCGAGACGTCACAGGTCACCAACACACGAGGACACAACAACACACGAGGACACAACAACACACGAGGACACAACAACACACGAGGACACAACAACAACAAGAGGACACAACAACAACAAGAGGACACAACAACACACGAGGACACAACAACACACGAGGACACAACAACACACGAGGACACAACAACACACGAGGACACAACAACACACGAGGACACAACAACAACAAGAGGACACAACAACAACAAGAGGACACAACAACAACAAGAGGACACAAAAACAACATACATCACAGCCACACAGGTAAGGAACACAAAATGGCTGACCAGATGTAAACACTATAGCATCGTGTGGATTCGATTTCTAAAGTACTAATCTCGAGTCGAAATCTAATCATGTTGGTGGCGGAGGAATACCAATGGATTTTTATGGTTTAAGTAGTTCCACCACACCTCCTTCCTCCTCCCCACTCCCATGCACAGGACCGCCCTATCAAAACCACCTTCATAACATCGATTCAGAGATAATTTAAGAACTTGTTTGTACAGGTAATGAATAGTTGCTAGTAATAGGTGCTACTACCGTGTAAACTATCACAACTAGCAGTTTTGGTCAGGGGTTAAAGAGGTGATTTGAGTCTATAATAGCATAGTTTATAAGGCAAAATACCAAGTGATGATTAACTAGAAATTTATTTACTCCTCAATGGAAAATAGTCGAATATATATAACTGAAGTTGAATGATGGTCGCCCTACTACAGGTCACTCACAACCTTATGTTAGGTTAGGTTAGGTTAGGTTAGGTTAGGTTTGGTTTAGGTTAGGTTAGGTTAGGTTTAGGTTAGGTTAGGTGTAGTAAATAGTAAACTCTCAAAGGTCTGGTGTAAGGGTTGTGACCTGTTGTGACCTGTTGTGACCTGTTTTGACCTGTCTAACAATGTCGTCACAACACCAAGATAGTTCTTTTTTCTTTTGAGACCAAAACTTTACCAACAGCGGTATATGTTTGGGTACTTTCAAGAGCCAGTACTTGCCAACGGTGTGTAAGAGCCAGTACTTGCCAACAGTGTGTTTGAGCCAGTACTTGCCAACAGTGTGTAACAAAGAGCCAGTACTTGCCAACAGTGTGTAACAAAGAGCCAGTACTTGCCAACAGTGTGTAAGAGCCAGTACTTGCCAACAGTGTGTAACAAAGAGCCAGTACTTGCCAACGGTGTGTAAGAGCCAGTACTTGCCAACAGTGTGTAAGAGCCAGTACTTGCCAACAGTGTGTAACAAAGAGCCAGTACTTGCCAACAGTGTGTAACAAAGAGCCAGTACTTGCCAACAGTGTGTAACAAAGAGCCAGTACTTGCCAACAGTGTGTAAGAGCCAGTACTTGGCCAACAATGTGTAACAAAGAGCCAGTACTTGCCAACAGTGTGTAACAAAGAGCCAGTACTTGCCAACAGTGTGTAAGAGCCAGTACTTGGCCAACAATGTGTAACAAAGAGCCAGTACTTGCCAACAGTGTGTAACAAAGAGCCAGTACTTGCCAACAGTGTGTAAGAGCCAGTACTTGGCCAACAGTGTGTAACAAAGAGCCAGTACTTGCCAACAGTGTGTAAGAGCCAGTACTTGCCAACAGTGTGTAACAAAGAGCCAGTACTTGCCAACAGTGTGTAAGAGCCAGTACTTGCCAACAGTGTGTAAGAGAGAGCCAGTACTTGCCAATAATGTGTAAGAGCCAGTACTTGCCAACAGTGTGTAACAAAGAGTCAGTACTTGCCAACAGTGTGTAAGAGCCAGTACTTGCCAACAGTGTGTAAGAGCCAGTACTTGCCAACAGTGTGTAACAAAGAGCCAGTACTTGCCAACAGTGTGTAACAAAGAGCCAGCACTTGCCAACAGTGTGTAAGAGCCAGTACTTGCCAACAGTGTGTAACAAAGAGCCAGTACTTGCCAACAGTGTGTAACAAAGAGCCAGTACTTGCCAACAGTGTGTAACAAAGAGCCAGTACTTGCTAACAATGCAGTAAGCCAGTACTACAACAGTGTAACAAAGAGCCAGTACTTGCCAACAGTGTGTGGAACAACAAAGAGCCGCAATTTCTGCCAACAGTGTGTAAGAGCCAGTACTTGCCAACAGTGTGTAACAAAGAGCCAGTACTTGGCCAACAGTGTGTAAGAGTCAGTACTTGCCAACAGTGTGTAAGAGCCAGTACTTGGCCAACATTGTGTAACAAAGAGCCAGTACTTGCCAACAGTGTGTAAGAGCCAGTACTTGCCAACAGTGTGTAAGAGCCAGTACTTGCCAACAGTGTGTAACAAAGAGCCAGTGCTTGCCAACAGTGATCAAAGAGCCAGTACTCTGCTAACAGTGTGTACGAGCCAGTACTTGGCCAACAGTGTAACAAAGAGCCAGTACTGGCCAACAGTGTGAAACAAAGAGCCAGTACTTGCCAACAGTGTGTAAGAGCCAGTAATTGGCCAACAACAACAGTTTGTAACAACAAAGAGCCAGTACTCTGTCAACAGTGTAAGAGCTCAGCACTTGGCCAACAGTGTGTAACAAAGAGCCGCACCGCCAACAACAGGTAAGAGCCAGTACTGCCAACAGTAAAAAAGAGCCAGTACTCTGCCAACAGTAGAACAAAGAGCCAGTACTTCTGCCAACAGTGTGTAAGAGCCAGTACTTGCCAACAGTGTAACAAAGAGCCAGTACCTCACAACAGTGTGTAAGGCACAAGAGCCAGTACTTCACAACAGTGTGTAAGAGCCAGTACTTGGCCAACAGTGTGTAAGAGAGAGCCAGTACTTGCCAACAGTGTGTAAGAGCCAGTACTTGCCAACAGTGTGTAACAAAGAGCCAGTACTTGGCCAACAGTGTGTAAGAGAGAGCCAGTACTTGCCAACAGTGTGTAAGCGCCAGTACTTGCCAACAGTGTGTAACAAAGAGCCAGTATTTGCCAACAGTGTGTAACAAAGAGCCAGTATTTGCCAACAGTGTGTAACAAAGAGCCAGTACTTGCCCATGAGTACTTGCTAATAGTACATAACAGACAGTAAGATGACTGACAGAGGTGTTAGTAAACTGACAGGTGATGAAGAGGACAAACTAACATACGACTGTCAACGCCTCAGTGTATCACTTTGGACGGGCGGCCATTTTGTGAGCTAGGATGTCAACAAAATGGCGGCGCCTGACCTCCTATATCCCAAATCCGTCTAATACAAGGAAATAATGATACGCCAAGACATGTCCTGTACAGGTAAATGATAACAGTTATGACCACCACTCACTTGTCAGTAACTGGCCATCTACATGTTGAATATTAATGACTAAAAACAATAAATAAAAGATCACCTGATGATTAGCCTCCAGGTTATTTCATATGATAATTAAACAACCTAACGCTACCTGTGGGTTAGGTTAGGTTAGGTTAGGTTAGGTTAACGTTATGGTGTACAGTTTTAAGGTGAAGTAGACTGGGGCTGGGTGGGAAGGGGGGGGGTTGGGTTAGGTTAGGTTAGGTTAGCGTTATGGTGTACAGTTTTAAGGTGAAGTAGACTGGGGCTGGGTGAGAAGGGGGGGGTTAGGTTAGGCTAGTGTTATGGTATACAGTTTTAAGGTGAAGTAGATTGGGGCTGGGTGGGAAGGGGGGGGTTAGGTTAGGTTAGCGTTATGGTATACAGTTTTAAGGTGAAGTAGACTGGGGCTGGGTGGGAAGGGGGGGTGTTACTTTGTAGGTAATCCAATATGTGTAGAGGATGACACAGACAATGAACAGACTCAACTGGTGACGCGACACCAACACAGTTTTAAGACAGAGTTAAGAAGTTTCTGGACACAGATACACATCCACACGACACACAAGTGTTAGTACAGTATTATTCTACAGCAAAGGTCCGCAACCTTTATATTTCCGGTTGCATGCGGCCAGAAAATTAAAATTTGCGGCCGTCATGACGGCATCCAAAATATGTGATGAGTGGCCGCCTAAGTTGATAAAGTAAGATGAGGTTGTTTGAACACTTGATGCAACCAAATGTGATACTCTTTGTTACACTGAGAAACATTACACCTGGCAGCTGATAACACACACACACACACACACTCAATGCTTGTAATGATAACAGCCCAAATTCACAGGGTTTTTTCTGAGATTCAGAATAAGATAATTTTGCCCCCATTTGTTTCAAGTCCATGATTTTTTTTGACGATATATTGACGAGGCAGGTCTTGGTGATGCACAGTTGTAGATCCTGGACCTACAGAGTCATTAGTGGAATTTGGGGGAAAAAAAAGTGCATCACATAACAGACACCAGTAGACTTCATGGTGTTTCAATGTTGCCAGCAGACTTACGATAAGAACAAGTACACTACAGCTCACTAACACAAAGGAACTTGTGGGAGCAGCATCTACCAAATTTGAACCAGATTACACAAAGCTTCCCTACGAGTCTTAAGTAACCATTTCCTTTGTATTGTTGAAAGTGAAATATATTTAACTACGCTCAGTAATATACATTTTCACCCAATAGGTCACTTAAATTTGTCTTGTATACAGTACTTGTGTAAACATGCGGTTTAATTCCACACTTCTTATAATGCCCAGTTCCTGTTGGATTTTTTTCTTCTGAATTTAACACATATTGCTTAATGACACTGTGATGACTGCGGCCGGTGAGGTAACTACACATCCCAACTACTACCTTTATAACTACACTAAACCTCACAGCGTCATAACAAGCAGTAGAGGTTATCAAAATACTCTACTACAACACCCGCTCCTAGAACCAACCTAAGGGAAAGTCAGGGAAGGGTCAGGGAAGGGCAGGGCAGGGCAGGGTCAGGTCAGGTCATGGCAGGGCAGGGCAGGGCAGGGCAGGGCAGGGCAGGGCAGGGCAGGGCAGGGTAGGGCAGATACAGAAGCTCTACTGACAGGAAACACAACACTCAATATTGTCTTCACCAGTATACCTCAGCTCAAGACTCCAAGACACAGGTGTATATTACTGAATCAAGACTCAACGTACAGGTAGCAGAGGTGAGATAACCGAGACAAGTGTATGACAAGTGTGTGACAGGTGTGTAACGTTACTCGCAGCGATAAAATAAATAATGAATATCTACCTGACCACAATACGTTGACCACATTACACTGATCTCACCATGAAGACCACACCATGAAGCCCACACCATGAAGACCACACCATGAAGACCACACCATGAAGCCCACACCATGAAGCCCTGTTCAACCATCTTCCCGTAGGCTTCCACCTCACCTGTATGAAGGGGGGGGGGCGTTAGTTCCGCTCAGGTATGTGTGAAAAGTAAACAAAGAAATATTCGTGGCCAGAAAACAACAGTGATGTGAATTGAGGAAGTTGTGGTTGGGAGGTCACTGAGAGGAAGTGTCGTATTGCTCATCTGTCAGTTGTTTCTCGTTTGTGTTGTTGTTGTGGTGGTGGTGGTGGTGGTGGTGGTTGTGGTTGTTGTGGTGGTGGTGGTTGTTGTGGTGGTGGTTGTGGTGGTGGTGGTTGTGGTGGTGGTGGTGGTTGTTGTTGTTGTTGTTGTGGTGGTGGTGGTTGTTGTTGTTTTGGTTGTTGTTGTGGTTGTTGTGGTGGTGGTGGTTGTTGTTGTGGTGGTTGTGGTTGTGGTGGTTGTTGTGGTTGTTGTGGTGGTGGTGGTTGTTGTGGTGGTGGTGGTGTTGTAGTTGTGGGTGGTGGTGGTGGTGGTTTGTGGTGTGGTTGTTGTGGTGGTTGTGGTGGTGGTGGTGGTTGTTGTGTGGTTGTTGTGGTGGTTGTGGTTGTTGTGGTGGTGGTGGTTGTGTGGTGTGTGGTGGAGGTGGTGGCTGTTGTTGTGGTGGTGGTTGTTGTTGTGTGTGTGGTGGTTGTTGTTGTTGTTGTTGTTGTGGGTGGTGGTGGTGGTGGTTGGTGGTGGTTGTTGTTGAGGGGTGGTGGTGGTGGTGGTGGTGGTGGTGGTGGTGGTGGTGGTGGTGGTGGTGGTGGTGGTTGTTGTGGTGGTGGTTGTTGTGGTGGTGGTTGTTGTGTTGTGGTGGTGGTGGTGGCTGTTAGTGGTGGTGGCTGTTGTGGTTGTTGTGCTGGTGGTCGTTGTGGTTGTTGTGGTGGTGGTTGTTGTTGTTGTTGTGGTGGTGGTGGTGGTGGTGGTGGTTGTGGTTGTTGTTGTGGTGGTCGTGGTGGTGGTTATGGGATAATGTTGTAATCTGTCCATTAACCAGTTGTTTGTGTTGTTGTTGTTGTTGTTGTTCAGGATAACGAGGACTACAAAATCTTCAGACTGAGGTAATGTTTACAACTAGATGGAGACCTCAAAACTGATCTCATGAGAGTGATCAGACGACGATGATTAAACTATGCTGATCACTTTCCGCTGATCACACTGGGATGATAAAAGTCCTGATCTAAGCCTACATGTTGTTGAATGCTTGACAGACGTTCTAGAAATAATGATCAAAGACAAATATTACTCTATACATATTAATTGGATAAAGACAGGTATTGCTTTGTAAATATTTCATAAACGCTGAAATAATGTTCCCACGACAACTACAGCAAGATGATAAACAATAACAAAATAATTAATATCTAGCAGGACAACAAGAGGACAATGAACACAAGTAGGAGGAATATATGAATAAGACACCTGTGTACCAGCCTTCAATTTCCACACCTGTGACAGAGTGGCAGGTGTTAGAGTATACCTGTACTGGTGTATATTGTATTGTACTGTATTATAACGTAAGCATACACCACCTATTTGTATTTGATAATTACAGCAAGATTTTTTGTATTCGTGAACTGATATGAAGAATGCGATCATATCAACAGGTAATAAGCAGGTATTAGGACACTCTGTATCTTCCGCCATTTTGTTTCCTTCCTTAAAACCAGTAACGTAAGATTCGTTTAATCTATTTCTCTCCTGTGGTTTGTTGAATGACCTGATGGATGTATGAATTAATGACTTACAGGTGTACAAACAACGCGAGAAAAAAAATCCTTATGAAACACCTGAACAAATCTCAACCCTGACAGAACGGGACCAAAAGCGACACGTGTAGCTTCAGGTGTTGTCACGAGGCTGGGCGTGGCTGTCGTCATCTGGTATTTTCACATTAAGAGAAACAACAGAGAGTCGTTAGGTTTCCATTTGGAGTCCTGAGAGCTACGACAATGGATGAAGCTTCAGCCAGACACTCCTCCGACTAGGCATATAGACACAAACAGACACACACAGCCTGGCGTAATGTGAAGTTTATTCCATAGACCAAATTTCAAGATGGTAAATGGCATTAGCTGCAAATAGAAATAAATTATACACTAAAACTCCCATCTTAAGACGCCTGAACACCTGTGCCGCATATACGTGTTAAAAATAAATTAAAAGAGCATTGTTTGTTTGTGTCACACATGAACCACCGTAGATGTAGACCATGATAACTACCTGAAGGGTTGGATGAACTACACAGGACCCCGTAAGGCATCCTTGTGTCTGGTCACCCCTACAGGACAGTGGTGTCAGGCTCCGGCAGAAGGAGTTATCCCCGCCTCAACTTCTCATCCACCATCTTGGCTGCTCGATGTTGGTTAATGGTGTCAGACGATATCTAGACCAAGATGAAGTTGTCAGGGCGCTGTAGTGGCTGACAGATGGTGACCGTCAGAGTGGTGGCCAAAGGGACTGATGTGTCTCCAGGTGTGTAGGAGGCACCTGGAGGACGGGTCCTACACCCCCGATCACTCCTGGGTAAGGCCACTGCCTCATCCGGATCGCCAGACTATAGGTCATCCTCGTAGCGGCGCTGTTAGACCACCAGACAGTAAGGACTCGTCCCCCTGATGATGGTACGAAGCCCCACGGCCGGCCACAGGTGTTATGACTGCCAGGTTAACACTGTTCTCGTCAACTGGAGATGACTGAGTCTTCATAAATGAGAGTCGATGTACAGTATCGACTACCAATACCCTTGCAGGGGTGTGGAGACGTGAGCAACACAAGTATGCTGGCGTCAATATTGTTGAAATTGACCTCTGCCGACGGAGGTTCGGTCATGGTGTGGGCGGCAGTGTGTTGGGGCACAACTATTCAATTGAAGAAGTTTATTCAGCCTATTTAATACATATGCAAAGTGAACGACAACAGCATTGACACCTGGATAAGTACAGTACAGGGTGGGCGAGAAACAGGTGACATACAGGGTGGTTCTCTACAGCCTAGTGAACCACCCTGTACAGCACACCTCCACACGACGGTACGATACACGGACAGTCCACAGGTATGAGGACAACATTATTAACACCTATTAAAAGGCCTCTTATGGGTGTACTAAGTCCCTGTGCAATGAGGTCAACAGTCCTTAAGCTGATACAACACGTCAGAGTCATCCTACACAAGTGAGGTGACACAACCACCACACAAGAGATGCCCAGGTGCCAGGACTGGGAGGACACACCAAGATGACCACCAGAAGCATTTCCCCGGCGCCACCTAGAGTGTAGTAGGCTAGAGAAGGTCACATTAGTTATTAGATGTTTTTGTGATCACCTAAATGTAGGAGCACTTGTATGTTTGTCACAGCAATACTCTCGCTTCATTTTAGTTCATCACCTAGAAATACATCAATCCCCCCCCCCCTCCCTTATCAGTCGTACTGTGGCCAAGTGTGTAAATTCGTTATATATCTCAAATATTTATATCTTAATTATATTTTGTGTTGCTCTCATCACTGATTATTGGTCATGGGTGATGAGTGCCATGAGTGCCGCCGCCCTCCTCCGTGTTGTGGCACTGTGGGCGGCCGGCCATGTCGTGACCCGGGACGTCAACAAGATGGCGGCGCCTGACCTCCTGTATCCCTAAATGGTCCTAAATGTTGACTTGACCAACAAAAGGAAAAATTAAACTGTTTAGAGTAACGTCTTGGCCAATGATCCACCAGTGTGGTCTTGGCCAGTGACCCACCAGTGTGGTCTTGGCCAGTGACCCACCAGTGTGGTCTTGGCCAGTGATCCACCAGTGTGGTCTTGGCCAGTGATCCACCAGTGTGGTCTTGGCCAGTGATCCACCAGTGTGGTCTTGGCCAGTGACCCACCAGTGTGGTCTTGGCCAGTGATCCACCAGTGTGGTCTTGGCCAGTGACCCACCAGTGTGGTCTTGGCCAGTGATCCACCAGTGTGGTCTTGGCCAGTGATCCACCAGTGTGGTCTTGGCCAGTGATCCACCAGTGTGGTCTTGGCCAGTGACCCACCAGTGTGGTCTTGGCCAGTGACCCACCAGTGTGGTCTTGGCCAGTGATCCACCAGTGTGGTCTTGGCCAGTGATCCACCAGTGTGGTCTTGGCCAATTGAATTACAATTTTACCGCGATCACCAGCTAGTTTATTGTGCACCTCATACTCATACTGTGAGCGGTAGCATAAACGGGATTACAGAGTAGAGGCCACAAAGGGTGTTTATCAGACCCCAGTGATTTTGATATTATGGCAATGAATGTTACAGAGTATTTCCAGTACATTGTTTAAGGCGGTACATAAAATTATAATGAGGTACTAGATGCCATTACATACACAGTGCGCTTGGATCTAACCCTATTAGATTCTATTTTTTCACAGTCTAAGACGTAGTGGTGGAGTGTGTTGCCATATGTCTGGCCACACACTTTACATTTAATTTTGTTCACATCTGCTTGAGGAACATACTGCCAAAGGTACAGTATACTTATATCCTAACCTTAGTCTAGCAGTGACAACATCTTGTAATCTAGTGATCTTGTTACTTGCTCCATAAACATGTTTTACTTGATACATCTCATCATGGTAAACAATGGATTGACTAGTGCCTGTTTGCACTTGTCTATTGGCTTCAAATTTATCAACAAGTTCTTTCCTGTTCATAGTTTTTAGTTTTTAGGGTTTTATTCGACACTCCTAGATTGTATTCAGCATTGTCATTGTTGGACGCGAGTTTAGCTAAGGCATCAACTCTATTATGTTGACTGATGCCTCTGTGAGGGGGGATCCACAGCAGCTTGATCCTGACCCCCGTCAACAAGACACATATACTTGTGTCTGGCTTCAGAGACAAGCGGGTGACAATCTGAGTTTAGGGTATCAAGAGCAAGTAGTGAGGATAAGTTTCAGGGCTGTGAGTATGGCAAATAGTTCAGTTTGTAGATTGGATGACCAGTTACTAATTCAAGCTCCTTTCTCTATTACATTACCGTTAGGCTGAGCCACAATGGCAGCACTTCCAGCCCTCCCACAGACAGTGTTAAGAGAGCCGTCAGTGTAGATGGTCTGTGTGTGTTATTTTCAGTCTGCAGGTTATGTGTGTGGTCAAGAGCTCTCACTTTGGCAATGTGTTGGAGATAAGGATTGTGTGTGGTCAGGCGTGTAGGCGGGTACGAGGGTGTTGTCATGTCGAAGGGAACTGTCCCCCAGGGTGGCAGGAAGTGCTGGTGTGTCTCAGCTTTGTACAGATGGTCTAGTCCAAACATCCTCATGTGTGTAGCGGTAGTTTGGGTCACTAGATTCACCAGTTTCATGACTCATATATTCCAGCAGTTTCTTAGAAGCAATGTTATCAGGATCACCACGCATAAGCCTCAGGGCTATCATAAGGTTGACTTCAATTATTTTATCTTTGATACTGGGTATTCTTAGGCCAGTGATCCACCAGTGTGGTCTTGGCCAGTGATGACCAGTGTGGTCTTGGTCAGTGATCCACCAGTGTGGTTTGGCGAGTTATCCACCAGTGTGGTCTAGACAGACAGACAGACTGACAGACAGAGAGAGATAGATAGATATTTGCAGTAAATTTTTCATACAAGTTCACTGACTTGTCATGTCTATAAACAGTATAGGTATACAATCAATGTATGCAGTGCAGATAATTATACCAACAATGATCACAAACAAGGCAATTCGACTAAGAGTAGATAGCACCTCCATAACCTTATTACCATTAGATTAGAGTGATTACAACAGGTAAATCAATAAGTGAGAGTTACCTGGATGTCTTGTTCATCACCGTCATATGGTGTGGCAACAGGTACAGACAGGTGGAATTGTGAAAAATTTCTAAACATTGAAATATTCTTCACAAGATTATAATTATTCTTGTAACCTAAAACTTTTTAATGAGATTACACTTATATGATGACGAGTAGGAGAGTGCTGGACAAAATCCCTCCGAGTCAACAATGTGTATTAGCTCGAGACAAGGCTAACAAAGTACTTGGGTTCATACAAAGGAGTGTTAGTAACAAGACTAGCGAGGTTATCCTAAAACTATATCTTGAGCTTGTCAGACGGCACATGGACTACGCAGTTCAGTTCTGGTCACCGTATCACAGAATGGATATAGAATCCCCAGAAAGAATTCAGAGGAGAATGACAAGACTAATCCCGGGCATTAGGAACCTCGAGTACAGAAACAGATTAAAGCATCTTAATTTGCACTCCATCGAGAGACGTAGAGTGAGGGGCGATAAGAACGAGGCGTATAAATGAAAGTCTGAGCTAAACAAAGATGATATAACAAAGGTACTCAAACTATCCAACCAGGAGCGAACTCGTAACAATGGTTTTAAATTAGACAAATTTAGATTTAGGCGCGAAATAAGTAAACATTGGTTTGGAAATAGAGTACTGGACGAGTTACCAAACATCATCATTAACTCGAATACGCTGGATAGCTTCAAACATAGGTTAGATGGATATATGAGCAATAGGGGCTAGGTGTAAATGGGACTGCCTCGTATGGGCCTATTGCTGCAGTTTCCTCCATTCTTATGTTATGTTCCTAGGACAAAATCACTCCTAGGACAGAAGCTCTCCTAGATCAAAATCCCCTTGGACAAAATCTTTCCTAGGACAATATCCCCCAAGGACAAAAACACTCCTAGGACAATATCCCCCAAGGACAAAAACACTCCTTGGACAAAGTACCCCAAGGACATACAACACACCTAACCTAACCTAAGCTGTATATACTGTTCCTCATGCGTTATCAAGTGTTTAAAGTAATGGGTTTATATGTTAGTCAGTGTTACATATATTACGTAAATACATAATCCTAGCCACTGTGTTTGTGTTCGGGTGTTGCAGTGATAATGTGTTGTGTGTTGCAGGGTGATGAAGAGACAGTATTGTGTTTGAGCTTAGTTTTTAAATTTGTGTTTCTTTTGTGTGTTAGTTGAGCTTTTACACTTGACCTGACATGACTTATACCTGACTTGACCTGGCCTATACTCGACATGACCTAACATATACATGGCCTGACCTATACCTGACCTGACATAACCTATACCTGACGTGCCATGACCTATACCTGACGTGACCTGATCTATACCTGACCTGACCTATACCTGACATGAATTGTACAATATGTTTACGTCCACCAGTGTTGCATAAAGTTCCTAGTAACTGCTTGTTACGACACGGAGAGATTCATTGTACTAATGTAACAGTAGTTGGGAAATATATCTCACACTGACTTCTTGACAGTTCATTAGACTGTTAGTTAATGAACTGTCAACTACTGAATCATGATTAGACAGTTACTGAAGATCTCTTGTCACTGTCATATTGCAACAAGGAGTATCAGAGTCTCTTCACGGGCGGTGGAAGATGACAGGAGAAGGAGGGAGAGAGTGGAAGAACATAAGAACATAAGAATGGAGGAAACTGCAGCGGGCCTATTGGCCCATACTGGGCAGTCCCGTTTACACCCAACCCCTATTGTTCATATGAGCATCCAACCTATGTTTGAAGCAATTCAGCGTATTCGAGTTAATGATGATATTTGGTAACTTGTTCCATTCATCCACTACTCTGTTTCCAAACCAGTGTTTACCTATTTCACGCCTAAATCTAAATTTGTCTAATTTAAAACCATTGTTACGAAGTCTGCTCCTGGTTGATAGTTTGAGTACCTTTTTGTAATGTCCCCTTTGTTTAGCCCCCGCTTCCACTTATACACACTTATCAGTCGCCCCTCGTTCCACGTCTCTCAAGGGAGGCAAATTAAGAAGTTTTAACCTGTCTCTAATACCCAAGGCGTCTTCTAATAAGAACATAAGAACATAAGAATGGAGGAAACTGCAGTGGCCTATTGGGCCCACAATACTGGGCAGTCCCGTTTACACCCAACCCCTATTGCTCATATAAGCATCCAACCTATGTTTGAAGCTATTCAGCGTATTCGAGTTGATGATATTTGGTAACTTGTTCCATTCATCCACTACTGTTTCCAAACCAGTGTTTACATATTTCACGCCTAAATCTAAATTTGTCTAATTTAAAACCATTGTTACGAATTCGCTCCTGGTTGGATAGTTTGAGTACCTTTGTAATGTCCCCTTTGTTTAGCCCTGACTTCCACTTATACACCTCTATCAGGTCGCCCCTCGCTCCACGTCTCTCGAGGGAGTGCAAATTAAGATGCTTTAACCCGTCTCTAATTAAGGTTCCTAATGCCCGGGATTAGTCTTGTCATTCTCCTCTGAATTCTTTCCAAGGATTCTATATCCATTCTGTAATACGGTGACCAGAACTGAACTGCGTAATCCAGGTGTGGTCTCACAAGAGCAAGATACAGTTTTAGGATGACCTTGCTAGTCTTGTAACTAACACTCCTTTGTATGAACCCAAGTATTTTATTAGCCTTGTTACGAGCAAAAACACATTGTTTACTTGGCTTAAGGTTCCAACTTATCATTACTCCTAAATCTCTCTCGCAGTCGGATTTCTCTATGGCATCGTTGTTCATCTGGTATCTGGTTTCCCTGTTTACATCTCCTATACTGAGTACTTTACATTTGTCGACATTGAATTTCATCTGCCATTTTTCAATTCATTCGAAAATTTGTTTAGATCTTCCTGTAGTTTTGCCGAGTCTCGCCAGATTTGATAACACGCCCTATTTTAGTGTCATCAGCAATTTACTTTGCGCGTTGTCTATGCCGATATCTATGTCGCTGCATATAATAAACAATACGGTCCGTTACTGAGCCCTTGGGGAACTCCACTAGTGACGTTGCTCCAATGGGATTTAGTGCCGTTAATGCTCACTCGCTGTTTTCTGTCCTGTAACCACGCCCTGATCCATTTAAGGATATTACCTTTGATGCCATGTGCTTCTACTTTTCTAATTAGTCTTTCGTGGGGGACTCTGTCGAAGGCTTTGCTAAAGTCGAGATATACCACATCATAATTGTGCCCCTCGTCCAACGATTCGAAAACTGATGAAAAGAATGTTAATAGATTAGTTAGACAAGAACGCCCGCTTGTGAAGCCATGCTGGGAATCATTGATCACTGGGTGCTTATAGGTGATTTCGAATATAGTTTGAAATGATTGCTTCCAGTAACTTGCCCACTATTGATGTTAGACTGATTGGGCGGTAGTTAGAGGATAGTGATCTATCCCCCTTCTTGAAAATCGGTATTGCATTCGCTATCCTCCAGGATTCTGGTACTACACCTGTTTTTAATGACATGTTAAACAACTTTGCTAAGGGCATACTAAGCTCTTCCTTACATTCCTTTAATACTCTGGCAAATATCTCATCGGGACCAGGTGACTTATTAGGCTTTAGTTTGTCTATTTGCTTACTAACATCGTTACTAGTCACTACTATCTCACTTAATTTGTTTTCTTCACTATCTCTGAATAGAGTCGGTGCCTCGGGTATCATGTTTAAATTTTCGCTGGTGAAAACTGTTGAAAAATATTTATTCAAATTATTGCTCATTTCTCCGCCGTTATCAGTGAGCTCGCCGAAGTCTGACCGTATTGGTCCAATACGGTCAGACTTCGGCGAGCTACGATTTCTATTTATATCTTTATCGTTATTATTTTTCTTTTCTTATTGCCAAAAAAGTTTTATTTGGAATAATTTATTAGCACAAGGGGGAAAGCAATCACCCCCCCCCCTTCGGTACGCCTGTTTTCAGACAAGTTATATTTTAAATAATAGACATGTAGTATATCAAGTTTTAAGTATACCTTCTTGTAAATCTAATAAAGCTGTTTTAGATTTATTATGTATTTTTTTTTTATAAATTAAGAGTAAATTCTTACCCCCCACAGCCCACGTCCACCTGAGGAACTGCAATTACAGATTTCAGTTTTTCGTGGATTTTTTTTACTCCACTACTTTTAAAACAGGCGAAACGAACTAACCTGGTTTACGTGAGTTATTAAAACTATGTTTTAAGGTCTTGAGATCCGGTAAGTTAGAATAGATTTGGCTGGTGTTAAGAAGGTACCTAGGTGAGGTCACCTGGGAACAGTCACGTCAGTCCCCAGTAGGAAGGGGTGAGGTCATAGATGACACAACAATTGATCATGACTATAATATATTCACTAGTATACTACATAAAGCACAAGAACAAAATATACCATACAGAAAAATTAGGTCAAATAAGAATGAGCCAAGGTGGATGACCAGAAAACTTAAACATGACATAGGAATTAAAGAAAAGGAATATATAAGAAATTAAAGGGGGAGGAGGAGCAGCTCAGAAATAGGTATAATGAACTATCTAGAATGTTGAAAAATGTAAGGAAAGCAAAGAGAGACTATGAAATCAAAATAGCAAGAGAATCCAAGGCGAATCCCAAGGGATTTTTCCAGATATATAGGACAAAGGTCAAGGACAAAGTTGGGCCTTTAAAGTCAGGGAGGGGAGAAGTGATAAATGGTAGTGAAGAAATAAGCAAAGCATTGAACAGCTACTTCTTATCAGTTTTCACAGAAGAAATTTGCGATGAAATTCCAGAGGTGGAACTGATATTTAAGGGAAAGGAAGAAGAGAAATTAAAGAATATCACTCTCAGAAAAGAGGATGTTCTTAAGAAGATAAATAAAATAAAGAAAACAAAATCTCCAGGGCCAGATGAAATTTTCCCTCGAGTCTTGAAAGAGTGTAGGGAACAGATTAGCGGACCCCCGTAAACTTATTTACAAAATCATTAGACACTGGAGTTGTGCCAGACTTGTGGAAACAGGCAAATGTAGTACCCATATTCAAAAAGGGAGACAGAGCCTCAGCGTCAAATTACCAGCCAATCAGTTTAACGTCAGTAGTGGGGAAATTTCTTGAATCAATTATAGCAGATAGCATCCGATCGCATCTAGAGAAAAGCAAATTAATCTACGACTCTCAACATGGGTATACAAAGGGAAAATCTTGTCTAACAAATCTGCTAACGTTTTTAGGATAGTCTTCGAGGTAGTAGATAATGACGAAAATTACGATGTTATTTACTTAGACTTTAGCAAAGCATTTGACAGAGTACCATCGAAACTTCTGAGAAAAAATTAAAGGCTCATGGTATCGAGGAAAGTTTTTAAATTGGATAAATCATGGCTCACCGATAGAACAGAGGGTCAAGCGTAGATGGTGTTAAATCTGAGTAGGGCCGTGTAACCAGTGGGGTTCCCCAGGGGTCAGTACTAGGCCCACTCTTGTTCATAATCTACATAAACGATCTAGATACTGGGATCAGCAGTGACATAAGCAAGTTTGCGGATGACACCAAAATAGGGCGGCAGATTAATTCAGGGCAGGATGCAAATGCATTACAGGAAGATCTAAATAAACTGCAGGGGTGGTCTGAAAAATGGCAAATGAAATTCAACACCAGCAAGTGCAGTGTACTTAATATTGGAAGAACAAATACTTATAATGTATACAGCCTTAACAACATCAACCTAGAGAAGTCGACTTGTGAAAGAGACCTAGGGGGTACTTGTAAGCCCGGACCTACGGCCTAGAAAACAGTGCGTTAATGTTCGAAATAAGGCAAACAGAGTATTGGGTTTTATATCTAGAAGTGTAAGTAACAAGAGTGCAGAGGTCTTATTGCAACTATATATTGCGCCAGTCAGGCCGCACCTCAATTATGCGGTTCAGTTCTGGTGCCCCTATTATAGAATGGATATAAATTCACTGGAGTCGGTGCAGCGAAGAATGACAAAAATGATTCTGGGACTTAAGAACATAAGAATGGAGGAAACTGCAGCGGGCCTATTGGCCCATACTGGGCAGTCCCGTTTACACCCAACCCCTATTGCTCATATGAGCATCCAACCTATGTTTGAAGCAATTCAGCCCGTATTCGAGTTAATGATGATATTTGGTAACTTGTTCCATTCATCCACTACTCTGTTTCAAACCAGTGTTTACCTATTTCACGCCTAAATCTAAATTTGTCTAATTTAAAACCATTGTTACGAGTTCGCTCCTGGTTGGATAGTTTAGTACCTTTATGTCATCCCCTTTATTTAGCCCTGCCTTCCCACTTATACACCTCTATCAGGTCTCCTCGTTCTACGACTCTCTCCAAGGGAGTGCAAATTAAGAAACTTTCCGTCAGGATGGGTTAAACTTACTTGCATTCCTAGAAAGACGAAAAGAGTGCGAGATATGATAGAAGTATTTAAGTGGTGAAAGAATCAATAGGGGATATAGACAAGTTCTTAAATATCGAGCAGGATAGGACTCGAACAACTAATTCAAGTTGGATAAGTTTAGGTTTAGGAGGGAGATAGGAAGAAACTGGTTCACAAATAGGGTGGTGGACGAGTGGAACAAGCTTAGCAACTTTGTAGTAAGTGCGGGAACTCTGGAAAGTTTCAAAAGGAGGCTAGATTGATTCATGGATGATAGAGAGTGGTAGTGACTCTCGACAGGAGCTGCCATGCACAGGCCAACCGGCCTATTGCAGACTCCTTATTTTCTTATGTTCTTATGTTCACTAACAGCTGTCACGGAGCCGTGTTTACAAGTGTAGTTGGCTACTACACTCTGACCAAGGTAGCTACGACTATAATAGTGGCTACCCAACACAGTTTTTTTTTTATGTTCAATCATCTTTCTTGGCAAAAAAATGTTAAAAAAGTGATATAAAAATATGGACAAAAATTAAATTATTAAATCTGACTATGGGTACAGTTAGAACAAACATATTAAATACTGAGAGATGTTGAATTCTGGCAACAAAAACACGGAGAGTGTCAGGAGGACGGGACACAGCCATACACTTCTCTTGTACACACATAAATCTCCAAAATAGTTCGCTCAGGCTACACGAAAATTAAAAGTATTACCACACATACAGTACATAAGAACATAAGAAAATAAGGAGTCTGCAATAGGCCGGTTGGCCTGTGCATGGCAGCTCCTGTCGAGAGTTACTACTCCTCTCTATCATCCATGAATCTATCTAGCCTCCTCGTACTCGTACGTAGAACGTGTACGCTAGTTAAGCAATCGACGTCTTTGCCAAACAGTGATTATTCGTTGTTTTTATTACAACGTAATGGAAATTAATCCATATATGGTGAAATTTGCTCTATCATTTAATGCGACGTTACTCATCATAAGGTAATAAAGTCTTACCTAAAGTAGGTTAGGTTTTGTATGGAAATATCCATTTATATGCCGGCTGATTATATATCTATATGGTTGTCTATATACTTTATGTAATCGCTCATAGGAGCGATTTTGGTTTGTGCAGGACAATGCGACCCTTGTCGTTGACACGATGAGTATAATTCGGTCAAAACCTGTTAAAAAACGATTCACATATAACACTGTTGATACATCAGGACACAGTCTGTATAATATGATCAATATACAGGACATAAATACACTTGTTAAAGTTATTTAGAATTCTTAGAGGATTTAATAGTTCACAATCACACTCACGTTTTCGGGTCTAGGGTTAGACCAACGAGAACAAATATAATATCCTCCAGGCATAAAATTGCAATATTTGCTAAACATACAAACACCTGACATGAATATAACACCTATGACGAAAATTAGCTGAAACACAAACATGAGAAAACAGAAGCACTTGGGTTGAGCCCCAAGACCTAGCATTCTACTAGGCCTACTATTTTCCAATTTCCTCGCTTTTCTTCTTGCACTATCCACCAACCCCTAGTCCCTCCAAATTCCACCATCATTCTTCAAGTCCAGTTCCCGCACCACCAATCTACGTACCAGCATCAAGACCTCTTCATACTTTACTTCACCCATCGATTCGATTCGTTGCCTCTTCGGTAGAAGGCGAGACTGGTCCTCAGGCAGTCACACAGCTGCTACCAGCTCCATCTCGAATGCACAATTGCATTCGAGTTTCTATTTAATTTATGATATTACCCTATTATCAGCAATTTACATTATCTCTCACACCGGCCTATTGCATACTCCTTATTTTCTTATGTTCTTATAGAATTAGGCATAATATATGTAAATATTTCTTTGTAGATATATAAGCTGTAATTCCCCAGTTACAGATCAAAACTATCAGCAGGCCTTAGCATTTTAATATGGTGACTGTGTTTTAATTATATGGTGTAGTTAGTAAAGCATTGGAGAATCTATCCAGTAGTAAAAAGGGTAAGAATAGCAGCTGGCTAGCGGCTTCAACCTCTCGTCAGGGGTACTCGAAGAAATGGCACAATTTTCATACTAGGAAAAAATGGCACAACAAATTTCACTTCGAATTCACGAACCACAAACGAACTTAGGAGCTAAAGTGCTAACGAGCCAGTGTTTGAAGCCATGCAGTGTGTTCGAGTTAATGATGATGTTTGGTAACTTGCTATATCACCTTTGTTTAACCCTGAATTCCATTTATACACCTCGATCATATCTCGTGTTTTAGTTTGATACATTTAAAAGAATCCCTTTGGGGGTTTGACTTCTCCTTTCTTGCTACCTTCAGTTCATTATTCCTCTTTGCTTTTCTTAACTCGGTCTTAACCCTTATAACAGTCTCGGAGGTAAACTTCCCCACGATTTATTCTCCCTATAACCTCCTTTTGTCCAATAATATTCTTTAAATAATTGTTTATCCATTTAGGGTCATTGTTGT
>NW_024736549.1:0-2390 GCF_018991925.1 Homarus americanus
TCAGGTACACCTGACACTCCCAGGTACACCTTGACACTCCCAGGTACACCTCAGACACTCCCAGGTACACCTCTGACCTCCCAGTTACACCTCCGTCACTTCCAGTTACACCTGACACTCCCAGGTACACTCCACCACCCCTGGTACACCTGTGATACTCCCAGGTACACCTCCCAGCTTCCTGAGTACCTCCAGACCTCAGGTACACCTCTGACACTCCCAGGTACTCCTCTGACACTCCCTGGTGGACCTCCGACATTCCCTGGTAGACCTCTAGCCTCCCAGGTACATTTCTGACACTCTCAGGTACACCTCTGACACTCCCAGGTACGCCTCCGACACTCCCAGGTACATCTCCGACACTCCCAGGTAAACCTCCGAGTCTCCCAGGTACACCTCTGATATTCCCAGGTACACCTCTGAAACTCTAGGTACTCCTCTGACCTCCTGTTACCTCTGGCCTCCCAGGTACACCTCTGACACTCTGGTACACCCCTGACCTCCCAGGTACACCTCCGACTTCAGGATACACCTCTGACACTCCCAGGTACCTCTGACACTCCCAGGTACCTCCGACACTCCCAGGTACCTTCTTACACTCCCAGGTACACCTCCCAGCCTTCCCAGGTATACCCTCCCAGCACTCCCAGGTACTCTCTAACACTCCTAGGTACTCCTCTGACACTCCCAGGTACACCTCTGACATTCCCAGGTACACCTCTGACACTCCCAGTTACACCTCCGTCACTTCCAGTTACCTAACACTCCAGGTACTAGCTCCTGGGTACACCTCCGATACTCCCAGGTACACCTCTGACACTCCCAGGTACACCTCACACCCCCAGGTACACCTCCGATACTCCCAGGTACCTCTCAGCTCCCAGTACTCCTCTGACACTCCTGGTTCACCTCTGGCCTCCCAGGCACCTCTGACACTCTCTGGTACACCCTGACACTCCCAGGTACACATCTGACACTCTCAGGTACACCTCTGACACTCCCAGGTACGCCTCCGACACTTCCAGGTACATCTCCGACACTCCCAGGTATGCCTCCGATACTCCCAGGTACACCTCTGACATTCCCAGGTCACCTCTGACACTCTTAGGTACTCTTCTGACACTCCCTGGTACACCTCTGACACTCCCAGGTACACCTCCTACACCCTGGTTCTCCCCTCCAGGTACACCTCAGACACTCCCAGGTACACATGAGACACTCCCAGGCACACCTCTGCACCTCCCAGGCCTCCTGACACTCCCAGGTACACCTTGACACTGCCAGGTACCTCTCTGACACTCCCAGGTACTCTCTGACCTCCCAGGCACCGTCTGACATTCCCAGGTACACCTCTGACACTCCCAGTTACACCTCCGTCACTTCAGTTACACCCCTAACTCCCAGGTACACCCCTGACTCTCCCAGTACCTCTGACTCCCAGGTACCTCTGACACTCCCAGTTCACCTCCGTCACTTCCAGTTACACCCCCTGACACTCCCATACCTCTGACACTCCAAGGTACACCTCTGATACTCCGAGGTACACCCCTGACACTCCCTAGGTACACCTCTGATACTCCCAGGTACACCTCAGACACTCCCAGGTACACCTCTCACCTCCCAGGGCCTCCTGTGACTCTCCCAGTTACCTCAGACACTCCCAGGTACACCTAGACACTCCCAGGTACACCTCAGACACTCCCAGGTACACCTCAGAGACTCCCAGGTACACCTCTTGATGCTCCCAGGCCTGAGACACTCCCAGGTAAACCTGAGACACTCCTAGTACACCCCTGACACTCAGGTACACCTCTGACACTCCCAGGTACTCCTCAGACACTCCTGGTACAGCCCTGTCACTCCCAGGTACACCTGACACTCCCAGGTACTCCTGATGCTCCCAGGTACCTCTGACACTCCCAGGTACCTCTGACCTCCCAGGTACACCTCTGACACTCCCAGGTACACCTTTGACACTCCTGGTACACCACTGACACTCCCAAGTACACCTCTTACACTCCCTGGTTCTCCTCTGACACTCCCAGGCTACACCTCAGACCTCCCAGGTACCTTAGACACTCCCAGGTATACCTCTGTCCTCTCCCAGGTACTCTGGCACTCTCTGGTACACACCTGACACTGCCAGGTACACCTCATACACTCCCAGGTACACTTCGAACCTCCCAGGTACCCTCTGACATTCCCGTACTCCTCTGGCCTCCTGGTACACCTCTGACACTCCCAGATACTCCTCTCATACTCCTTGGTACACCTCTGACCTCCCAGGTACCTCTTACACTCCTGGTTCTCCTCTGACACTCCAGGTACCTCAGACGCCTCCCAGGTACCTCAGACACTCCCAGGTACACCTGTCCTCCCAAGTTACACCT
>NW_024736550.1:0-15846 GCF_018991925.1 Homarus americanus
CATCACCTATGCTCGTACTTTCTATCTTCACTTCATTCGTTCTGTAGTTGACTATCATGCTCTCCATCTTATGACTATTCCGCCTAAACAACTCAACAGCCTTGAGGTAGTGCAAAATGAAGCCATGCGCATCATCCTAGGTTGCCCAAAATCAACCAGAATTGTAAACATGAGGAAAGAGCTCGGACTGCCCTCCCTATCTGAGAGGATAGCCCTACTTAATACCATGTTTTGTGTCAAAGTTTTGAAGAACAATAGTTCTCAAACTACAACTCAAACTGAGTTGATGTTCTATCTAAGTAATCCCGACCATCTCGCCAACCTTTCACAAAAGACTCTCTTTGGGGCGTGGCTTCATAAAAGTGTTGCAGATCTCCTGAAACTGAATGTCCCAATCACCCCAGACGAACCTATTAATGCCATTCCTCCTTGGCTGGACATATCAGTTCCTATTAATTACACTCCTTTTGGTAATAAGCAAATGTTAAACACCGATGTGGTGAGATGTGTCACACTAGAAACTATTAACAGACACATAGAGAGTATTAAATCAAGTGAATGTTATGCTTTTACTGATGGTTCTGTGCAGACAAACACAGGTAGAACAGGCTGTGCAATTGTAATATATAAAAAAAAAGAGATGATAGTGTCAAACAAACAAAGGCTGAACAACTGGGCCAGCACAACACAAACTGAACTAACTGGAATCTACTTAGCCACAGACTACCTCAAAGAAAATGGAGGTGGGGTGATATTCTGTGACTCTCAAAGTGCTTTGAAATCAATGAACAGCCCGTCAGGCTCTATGTCTAAAGTTGCATGTGATATTAAAAGGAATGTGATAACTGCCAATGAGAACAACTTTCGTATCGAATTTGTGTGGAATCCGTCCCATGTTGGAATCAGGTATCATGACCATGTTGATAGACTGGCCAATGAGGCATGTAAGAAAGAAAATGTTGACCGCGACCTTGGTCTGTCCAATGCTGTAATTAAAAACATTCAAGTCAGAATCATGAACTCTGATCTAGATGAAGTGAGAAATGCAGAGAGACCTGACAGTTGTAGCATTAGTAAATATGACAAATTTTGTAACAAGAGGTACCGGTATGGCCAGCATAAGGACAGAACCAGACAATGTGATGTAGTCGTGGCCAGAATTAGGCTAGGATACAGACATATCTGGCAAGTTAGTAACGCTGTACCCATACCGGAACACTCAGCATGTAAACTTTGTGATAAACCTTTGAAGCATACACTTGAACACTATATTATTGAATGTGCTGTCGGAGCTTGGAGCACCTGACTTCTGTATCTTGAACTATGTAATTACTTCATTGAATCAGGTGTGCTTGAGGACATTCTTGCTGTTTATCCCAAATTTGCTAGCCCACACTGATTAGTCTTCAATTAGAATATGACTCCAATGTATGTCATCCACTGACCTATATATGCTGCTGGTGAATGTGATGTATTTCCTTCTTTGTGTACGAACCTCTGTCCTGCGTGGCAGTGAACAGTGGCATTACCCACATGAATCTGACCTATATATCGTGTCAATGAATATGATGCATTCTTTGTGTACGAACCTCTGTCCTGTATGGCAGTGAAAAGTGACATTACCCACATGAATCTGACCGACGTATATGTATGTATGTGTGCGTGTGTGCATGTATGTGTACGTGTACATGTATATGTGTATGTATATACGTATATGTATGTATATGTGTGTGTGTGTGTGTTTACATATATGTATATGTACTGTCAATGAATATGATGCAACTCTTTGTGTACAAACCTCTGTCCTGCATGGCAGTGAACAGTGACTTTATCCATTTGAACCTGACCTATATACATTTATAGTTGTTAATGAATATGATGTATTTCTTTGTGTGTGAACCTCTGTCCTGCGTGACAGTGAGAAGTGATACCACGCACAGTGTCAAGACCTGACTGAATTACTCAGAATAGGCAAACTGTACTACAAGCTCTGCCAATAAATTTGTTAAACTAAAAAACTTCCTCCTCTCCACCATCATTGTCCTTCTTTCTCCCAATCTTCTCTCTTCTCCTGACATCTATTTCTCGTTATATTCTTCTATCTTTTCTCTACTTCTCGTTTCGTTCCATATTAGAGTATTTCTTAATGTTTGCAAGGACATCTGAGTGTGCGTATGTATGCAAATGTGAGTGTATGATCTGTTGATTTTGTGCGTTGTCGAGGAGTAGCCATTAACTTTACTGCGACACTCGAGGTGTGGTTTGTAACGTGTGTGGTGGTGACGTGTGTGTGGGTGTGTGGTGATGGTGGTGATGTGTGTGTTTGTGGTGATGATGGTGACTATGTATGTATTGATGATAATGGTGACGTACTCGTATGTGGTGATAATGATGGTGACGTGTGTGTGTGTGGTGATGAGGCTTCAGGTGTTAATTGTGGTGGTGATGTCTATAGCAATATCCGTTTTACGTAACTGAACTTCGGCTTTTAACTGATAAAATGAAGTACTGTATAATATTTTGTACGCGATCATTAACTCTCCCCTAATATCTGTTGTCAGATATGAAGAGCAGAAGTAGCACTGCACTGTGAAAGAGAGTTCCATAAATACTGAAGGCCTGTAAGGGTCAGTGTGGACCTAGCATACTGTATGCCAAACCTTCGGTATTCAAGGAGACAGTTGAGTCCGGTAGGGCATACAACCATCTTCATTTCCCCAACTGTATAGTTAGGTACCCTTTGCCAGGCAGGTATGTGCTTATCTCGCATGTGTTCATGATCTTGGGTCCACACGTGGTACTTGACAACTGCAGGGAGCCTTAGCACCCGCTGCTCTGAAGGTATTTAAATTTCCATTGGTCTGCCTCTGTTATGTCATTCTTACGAACGCTATGACGAAAACCTCATCACTTGGCCGTGTCTGTATCGTATCACAACACACACAGTTACCCTGAGGCCAAAAAAGAAGTCTTTCTACATAAAAAAGTATAGACATTAATTAATTTTACTTAAGGATAATCGATGTGTCTTTTTTCAAGTTCATTGATGTGTAAATTTCAAGAGAATTATGAGATATTGTGAATATTGAATTAGACTGAACAAGTACAAGTTATGGAGTATATAGTATCGCATGTTATGTGTTTACCTGGCTGCCGATGGGTTGGTGCCACTGTGAAGGATGGTAAAACTCCCTGGGAAACAGCTCCATTCCTCAATCACAGGACGGTATTTAATTTTCTCGGGCGGCGGACACACAGGATAAAACATTTGACTTCCTCCTCTCGATCTTTTACAGGACTCAATTTTAGGATTTTTCAGCGGACCGGGGCAAGAGCCCCGCCGGGGGTACAGTAAATATTTAGTCTTAACCTGTTATAACCTCTCTGTACTAGCTGACCTCAGTGGTGTCAGTCACTCACTGTTTCTTATAACAACACAACGGGTTGATGGGAGTCTTAACCCACAAATATGAGAGATTAAGGTGAAGTAGTGCTCCACCTTATAGAGGAACAGGTCCACGTTATCTCTTTCCCTTCTCTTTATCCCCTCATACTCCATTGTTTATTGTCTTCATTATCGCCTCTTCCTCGGTCTCCCTCGGATATTCGCCCAAATAAAATGGTTGCAGGTCGCCCCCAAATTATCGAGAATTATCTTAAATGGATAGAAAATATTCTCGCATAGATTTTATCTCACGTTTTATACGATAAATATTAAAAAAATCTGTAAACATCGACGGAGACTCTTCAATTAAACATCACCACCATTGAACATTAAAATTCTCATTGTTCATGATCGTCTTAATAAAAAAAAATAATGATAATGAAAATGACTGAACATTATTGTTTTACCCCGAAGCATCGACAACACTGAATATTGACACTTTAATCTAAACTTTAATACTAATAAACACTAAAGCCTTCTACTCAAACCATAGACGTCACTAAACATTAAAATATATTCTCCGAACCTGTATGTTCTCCCCTGCAAACAGCGTTATCACTAGTCTTTCCTCAACACATAGACATCGACGCACATTATTCTTGGTCCCTAAAGACTCCACACCAGTAAAGTCTGACATTCTGACCTTCACACACCAGAAGAGCCAGTGATTATGTTACATTAATTAGAACTTCTGTGTGTGTGTGCTTGTCTGCATGAAGTTGTAGAGTCAGCCTTCTGAAGTCTCATTGATTGCTGGATCCTGTGATACCTTGCTAATTGGCTCACTTAATCCACGGAAAAATAATGACGGTGAAAAGGGCGTCGATGTTACACTGAAGCTCTACTGTGAGTTTCCAAATGGGTCAATAAGATTAGCTAAGATTTTGTCTCAAGTCTCAGCGACGTACAACAGGTATCAGGTCCTCGAAGATTCAAAAGTTTATTATCTTTTCATTGTAATATAAAATAAGGAAATAATGTCTCTATAATGTGCAATTTCGGCTGTATTTTAGCTGGGAGGGGGAGGCTAGTATACGACCCCATGATAATTCGGGGATGAACGTCCCTGTCAACATGATCTGCTGTGACATGTTTACCGGCACGAGAGAAAAAATGAAGACCACTAATTGAAAATTTCTGATATCTGTTTAACTTTAGGGACTTGGCTCAAACTTTGCTAAAGGGTGACGCCAGAAGAAAACTATTCTCAAATCATACTCACAGGCTTCAAGTTTTGATTCTAATAACATGTTTTCAAAACCAGTTTCTCATCCAAAAGAAAAGATATAACTTGGATTTTGAAAATGTCCACAAAAGTATGCTCCGGCATAAAAGTGCTAGGCAATGTCCAGGTGGCTCTTAATGTGACATTACCAGTGACGCGGCGACCTAGAAACATTGCATAAAATATTGTTTTGTATCAAACTTTTGATACAACTTTGCTTTAATATGAGGATGGTGCAACTCTTCTATCTGATGAGGCTTTTGCCGCACACACTTTACTGACGAGGTTAAGTCACAGCAGCTTACCTTATAAAGTCTTCCTTTTATGACTTTAAAGTGTGACCCACTTTCTTGGTTTTTTCTCTTGTTCTTTAAATATTACTTTCATTTCTCTTCCCAAGAGCTTATGGCTTCAGTTCCCTCGCTGTGTAGGCCACACAGTACTCCACAGGCCACTGTGCCACACGGTACTCCACAGGCCACTGTGCCACACAGTGCTCCACAGGCCACTGTGCCACAAAGTACTCCACAGGCCACTGTGCCACACGGTACTCCACAGGCCACTGTACCACAAAGTACTCCACAGGCCACTGTACCCTCCACAGGCACCATGCACGTCTCACAGGCCTGTGCATGGTCTCTGAGCCTTAACACCTGATACTCACGGGCCACTGTACTTTTTGTTCTCTGACACTGTACTCACAGGCCTGTGCCTGATGCTCTTGAGCCTGTGCCCACGTGCTCTGGCCGTACCACAGTTATCCCAGGCCACTGTGCCTCCTGACCTGTGTCTTGGTCCTCACAGGCCACTGTGCAGTACTCACAGGCCGCTGTGCCTCTGGTATGTATGCCTGAAAATGCTCACACTGTGCAGCCTCCACAGAGCCCTTTTCTTTTTGATACTCCACAGGCCACCTGCCACAATGCTCAGGCCACTGTGCAGTACTCACAGGCCCTGTGCCCTGGTCTTCCACAGGTACTATACAAAAAGTACTCTGAACCCACTGCCACAGTATCTGAGCCACTAACCTTGCGACACTCCACAGGCCACTGTACCACACAGTTAATATATGGCTGTTAGCAACTCAAGAAGGAGTCGTTGTTTAGCTGTTTCTTTCCTTCACATTTTCTCACAGTTGTCCAAGTTCCAATCAAGCACATCTTTTGTCTTTTAAATAGGCAAGTCTATACCATTCTTTTTAATTTGCCCTTACACTACCTGGCCTCGATGAGAGAGACAGAGAGAGAGAGAGAGAGAGAGAGAGAGATTCCCCAATAAAACTCAGAAAAGGTAAAGCAATATTTGTATACCAGGTAATACCATTTACTCATCTAGTAAATATCAACTCAACGGAAAATATTATGTAAATTTAATCTACAAGAGTAACAGTGAGGAAGGGAGTCCAGCACAGAGAGAGGGGGGGGGGTATCGCTCGTCCAGGAGGTTTGTTATCGCCCAGTACTGGTTGGTTGGCGTTCAGTGTGATTAGTTGTTGTCGTCCAGTGTGGTTGTTATTGTCCAGTGTGGTAGTTGTGGCTCAAGTGTTGTTAGTTGTTGTCGTCCAGTGTGGTTGTTATTGTCCAGTGTGGTAGTTGTGGCTCAAGTGTTGTTAGTTGTTGTCGTCCAGTGTGGTTGTTATTGTCCAGTGTGGTAGTTGTGGCTCAAGTGTTGTTAATTGTTGTCGTCCAGTGTGGTTGTTATTGTCCAGTGTGGTAGTTGTGGCTCAAGTGTTGTTAATTGTTGTCGTCCAGTGTCGTTGTTATTGTCCAGTGTGGTAGTTGTGGCTCAAGTGTTGTTAATTGTTGTCGTCCAGTGTGGTTGGTTGTTGTCGTTACATAAACAACAAACCCTCAATGACTCAACACTCCTCAAGGTTGTTTCGAGCCTACGGGGTAAAGGGAAGCGCCTCTGTAGTAACACCTTCAGCGGACCATGTAAAACGTATATCATGGATCAGAAACTAAAATTCTGGTTTTCGCAAAAATGACCTTGATTTTTTTCCCAGTGCTTCTAATAGTTTATTGGATATTACCCGAATAACGTTATCTTCATTAGTATATGGGAATTTGTCCTACGTATTAGGAGTCATAAATTTAAATGACAGACAGACAGACAGACAGCAGTATCAATACACTTTCCTCATTACATTTGTGTAGGATCTGAATAATAATAATGTAAATAATGAGGTACAGAAGTGACTTTTAAGTTAAATAATAGAATACAGACGTGTATAAAACATAATACAACATACAGTATGCAACTAACGACAGAAAAATGCTTAAACAACGGCAAATAAGAAACACATAAACAAGACATTACATCAGATAAGGAACTACAACTCAATGAATGACAGAAACAAATCGGTCTTACATCACAACTGCTGTATAAAATGTTAACAGCGACAGGTAATTAGAACATGAGTGAAGTAAACGTTTGTTTTAATGGAAGTCTCAAACTGTACTGAGGTGTCCCTGGTCAACACCTAACTGAAGAGATCAAATAAAACTACAACACAGGGAGAATGACGAGGATAATGTATCAACTTGGTAAAATGTGTTGAAGCGTCCTTGAAAAACTATTTATATGTCATATGTTGAAAGGTTTTGCCGCTTTGTTGTACAGAGAAAAAATTCTTATTAATTAGATAATACCATTTTTTACTTTGAACAACCAGAAGTAACATGAGAAATCATTTTCGAGACACAACAAAAAGTGCCAGATAAAAACAATACATAGGTGGGACCTCTAACCAACGAACAAGTTGATTGAAGAAAAGGGAAATTGCTCTCTGTTCTCACGTAAATAATAACCATTTTCAGAATATTTTCTTAAAGCTAAGATGGCCGCCATGGTAGCAGAAGCTTCCGATGGCAATAATTCTTTCTACTGTACTGACTATATTTGTGATGTAGGGAATATATATATATATATATATAATATTTATCCATATTTTCCGTCGGAGCCAAAGTCCTTAAAAACAATAATCTCTCTCTCTCTCTCTCTCTCTCTCTCTCTCTCTCTCTCTCTCTTGCTCCCCCATAACAACCCTTCATTCTTTCTGTGAACCATCTTGGCCGCCAGTATAGGAGTAATCCCCCGTGATGTTGCCCAAGTTTGGTGAGAGTAAGGGAAGAGTTATGCCGAGCTGCTTTCATATGTAGATATTTCATAAACCTTCAAAATATTCCCCTGGACGCTTGTCAGGTAAGTGGGCAGGTGTTAGAGTCTCCGGAACCGCTCCTCCATGCATACAGATGATGTTACTCTGATGAAACATGGGGATGAACCCAGCGTCCGCCATACTAGTGAAAGTCTTCCTGATTCTTTCACAGACAGACAGACAAAGAAGAACCATAATCTATCTTATTTACATCTCATAAGTATAGTCTTTGGTGAAGCAGATATTACATGTTTATAAACAATTGACTCGTCCTGTGTGACCTGAACTTGGAAGTTGCGAAGACGAAGAGTAGTTACAGAAACAAACTTATTTCATGGTCTGAAAAATGACATGAAATTTAATGTAAAAAAATAAAAAGTGCTTAGCCAAGGAAATGTATAAAGGGAAACAGTTACCAGATGATATAGAGAAATCGGACTTTGAAAAAGATTTAAGTGTAATAAGTAGGAACCTTAAATAAAGGAATCAAAGCACATACGCTCTTTACTAGATACTTGGGTTCATATCAGGGTGCGTTAGTTACAAGACCAGCGAGGTTATCCTTAAACCATATCTCGCATATGTGAGTCATCACTTGGAATACGCGGTTCAGTTTTGGTCACCGTACTACAGAACTCGATATCGAATCTCTAGAGAGCATTCTGAGGAGGATGACAGAGCTAATCACAGGCATTAGGAACCTTGAGTATGATAGATTATTTAAGTAACTGAATCCGTACTTCCTCGAGAGACGTAGAGTGAGGGGTGATGTTATTGAGATGTATTAATGGAATTCAGAGTTAAGGAGATTTAGCAGAGGTACTTAAACTCTCCAGCCAGGGGTAAATATGCAACAATGGCTTTAAATTGGAAAAAATTAGGTTCAGGCGCGAGATAGGAAAACACTGGTTCGGGAATAGAGTTGTGGATGACTGGATCAAGTTACCAAACACCATCATAAACAAGAGCTCACGGGGAAGCTTCAAATGTAGGTTGGACAGATATATGAGCGATAGGATGTGGGATGGGTGTAAACAGGGCTTCTAGTATGGAACAATAGGCCAGCTGCAGTTTCCTCCATTATTATGTTCATATGAAAAGAAATATGATTTTTATACACGTCAGGTCAACACTACCATCCTCGTCTTATACACGTCAGGTTAGAGTAGACGTCAGTGATATAACCAAACAATAAATGGCCTCTGGTCTTAACTCAGCTGGCCCACAAACACATGTAAACATAGAGAGGGAAATGTACCCTTTCTGCCTCAGTATGTGTGTGTGATTGGGGACGGGGGTCACGCCAGGGGGGAGTCGTAAATGTTGGATGAGTGGGCCAGTAAGCCAAGTCACGAGTCCATGGGAAGGTGGAATGGCTCACCCTGGCCTTGCGCGGCGACCGTAAAATCTCCAAAACAGTAAAACAGGAAATGAAAAGAAGAGAAGAGAGAAAAGTGAGAGTACTTTGCCCATTTGGTTCGAATTATCTCCTATGCCAATACATTATTTAGGTTAAATTTTACACCGCCATTATAAGAGTAGGGATGAAACTCTTACCGTGGTAAAACAATGGACACTGCGCAGGCCATGATCTGTATAAAAAACAAGCACTGGTAGTACGGTACAGCACAAGGTACAGACAGGGTCCAAACTTCGTGTGAAGTAGTGAAATCGTGTCACAGGAATCAATCTCCGAACTTACTGTACAGTCGGGGACAAAAGTTTGCTCCCTGTGGTAAAACTGAGTCACGAGAATGAGTCTCCGATCTTACTGTGTCTGGAGAGGGATGTTGTTTTATCGCATTTGGGGTCGATGTTGCTTCACGCGAACCTTTGATCCAGACTGTACATGTAAGTAACCATCTTGTTCACAGGCTCAACAGCGGCGGGCCTGAGGTGTTTGAAGTGGGCATCTTGAATTTATCCCCGACTGAAAATATGAAGGCACAACTAGCTGACTTACATACGTTATGGCACTAAGACTGAGGTTGAGGAAACACAAAACTTTACTCGCCAGTCTTTGAGAACCTCTGCCTTAGTTCACACAACATTCACATTCTTACTTGAGCTCAGTAGCAGAGCTCAACGTGTCCAAAAGTGAGTGTGTTATTGGTTTAGTGGTCAGTATACTCGCCTTGCAAGCGGGTGGTCCCGGGTTTGATACCCAGGCAGTGTGAAATTATGGGTAATTTTTTTTTACTACATTTGTCTCTGTCTACCAAATAGTAATTTGGGACCTGGATGTTAATCAATTGGCAGATCGTGTTATGGGGTAATAGTTATCCAGTGCGGTTGACGAGTTGTCCGAACTTCTATGGATATTGGGCCATACAGTTCGAAAACTTGGAGCGTAGTTGTTCAGTTGGCGCCAGCTTCTAGTGTTATACAAATTTACAAATTCCGACCTTGGTGACCTTAAGGCAGACCAGCCTCGAAAACGAGGGGCAAGCATTATAGGTGATAACTTCCCCAGACAGGAAGTAGTCGTTTATCAACTGGTCTGATGGTGTGATAAAGGCGTGTGCGTTCTGAACGGAAAATAATGGATAGAATTACTTGGGGGTAGATATTGCTGGACAGGGATGACAATTTGCCTAGAGTGGGTGACGATGAAACAAAGTGTTTTGATTAATGAATGTTGTGTAGCGGCGCCTGTAGGTGAGGGATACTGGAGCTATAGATAATATGGAAGAGAAGCTTACAGCACTAAGAGGAAGGACACTAGATATAAAGGACACTGGAGATGAAGAGAAAGAGAGAGCGAAATAATATTGTTTTCTTTCATAAAGAAAACATCTTTGAACTGTTGCCTGGGGAAGCAGTCCCCGGCAGCACCACTGCCAGTACCAATACTGTAATTTCTTTTGATCTTACAATTTGTGTTATTTACTCTGCCTCTCAAAAGGTCGTTGTTGGCTGTTAATTCCTCGCTTGTTACGCCTCTGAGGCTTCCAGTGTTTATACTCTTCTCTGAACTCGTTTGTTTGATCTCCTAGCCTGGGACATTTGTTGTCTGAGCAGTTTGTTTTTATTTTCGTACATATTATTTTCCTTGTTCACCTAGCTAAGGTTTTCGTTCAGCTGAGCCGCGTCTGACCCATAAACATTTTCCGCCTTATGTCACTCACGATCGTCCTGGGGAAATTCCAAATTTCCTTTCACCAAGATATTGTTTATTGGTGCATAAAACGAGGAACTTCATATAATGAATGTAAGGTAGTGGGCAAAGTGGAACTCTCACGGGCTGGATCTGCTGGCTCCTGGTGGGGTGGATGGGACGGGACACAGATCTTATAGCTTCGTATCTCCCACACACTGCTCCCACAACCCTATCTCCCCCACACACTGCTCCCACAACCCTATCTCTCCCACACACTGCTACCACAACCCTTTCTCTCCCACACACGGCTCCCACAACCCTATCTCTCCCACACACGGCTCCCACAACTCTATCTCTCCCACACACGGCTCCCACAACCCTAATATTACGAGTTTCTAAAGAGATTAATTTTAATTGTTGTATTGTAGTTATTGTATTTTCTTCATATGATTCCTCTCAGCTGGTGTTTTTGTGGGTTAAACTCTTACAAAGTTCTCACAAGTTAGTTACGACGGTCGGTGTAAGTGTTTTATTTTTCGTTAATGAGATTGCTTTTTTTATCAGAAGCGATGTGAGTGGACCTGGGCTGTTGTTTTAACCTCCTTCAGTGGGTATTATATATATATATATATATATATATATATAATGGGGGGCGGGGGTTCTTTTTATAGAACATATATATATATATGTGTGTGTGTGTGTGTGTGTGTGTGTGTATTTGAGTGGTCCCAGAAAATTATATTATATTCTATTATGAATCACGAGAATATGGATGTTGGTACCCCCTTCCCCCCCCTCCCACACACACACACACGGTGCTATGAGCATATAGTTGTACGGATTAAACGACTGAATGATACACACACAACTTGGCCATTTACCATAACCTCACTGGCGGTGCAGAAAATTAAAGCGACTGAAAGTGTCTGATGGTGCGTTGAAACAAGCTTTATTGACCGTTGTGTTGCGCTGTGTTGTGCCGCGTTGTGTTGTGTCATGTGTTGAATATTGCTGGACATTTCACTTCATTTCAGTGTTTGTTGCAATCAAAGCGAACCTTTATGAAACATAGTATTGACAGTGACATATTGAGTGTCAAATTCATTGGGTTTTCTGGTATACAACGATATGCCGAACTGTGAAAATATATATGAAAGTCAAAGTTTGATTTATATAATGCGAGGCTGCGTAACCAATATATGACATAAAAATAGTATTATCAGTGTGCAAAATGGATACAGGATTACAAAATATACCAACTGTAATAATATTGTAAAATATCACCTAAATAATCGATCTATTAAAAAGAACTTAATCTTCCTTGTTGCTGGTCAGTTAATAAATAAACAGACAATCAGAACCATTTTTAAACCCGCAGAACAAAATAACAAAAACACTGATATAAGGATGATAAACACAAACTAACCTTAGAACAAGTAGATCAGGTTCTCACTACTCTCTTAACGCTTTCTACCAAATATGAACAGATGACGTTACTAATTATTAGAGATGACATTTGTGTCTCCGTATGATTGATGGCAACATTGGGGTCCTTGGAAAGTAAGTTGATTCTTTTAGTCATAAGAAAAATTCCCAGACATAAAACAATAAAGCCGGTGAATGACAACCAATAGAGGCTTTTATTTTTTTAATTTTTGCTGTGGTATATTTTGTTTAATTTGGAAAAAAAAAGTAATTTCATTGTTATCAGATTATTTTGTGAGGTTTAGTGTTTATATACTTACATACTACGTGATGTGGGGGACCAGGACGGGATGTGGAGGACCAGGACGGGATGTGGAGGACCAGGATGTGATGTGAAGGACAAGGACGTGATGTGGAGGACCCATAGCGTGATGCTAGAGAACCAAGACGTGATGTAGAAGACCAGAGACGTATGTAGAAGTTGAATGTGATGTATGGAGGACCCAGAGATGTGATGTAGAGAACCAAGCCGTAGTGTGAAGAACAAGGGCAGCAATCTCTGGGAACCAGGACTTGATGTGGAGGAACTGAGAATGTGATATGTGTGGAGAGACCAGGCTGTGATGTAGAGACCAGCCCGTGATGTGGAGAGAGGGGGGACCAAGATGTGATGTGAAAAGGAACAGGACGGCGTGATGTGAGAGGAGACCATGGCGTGATGTGAAGACCAGGCCGTGATGCTTGGAGGCAGGGGCTGATGTGGGAGACCGGACAGGAGAGTGCCTGGAAGAGACCAGAGACGTGATGTGGAGACCAGAGATATGATGTGTGGAGAGACCGGGCAAGCGATGTGGAGGGGAGACCATATGGCGTGATGGAGGACCAGGATATAATGTGGAGGACCAGGCCGTGATGTGGAGGACCAAGATGTGATGTGGAGGACCAGGATATAATGTGGAGGACCAGGCCGTGATGTGGAGGACCAAGATGTGATGTGGAAGACCAGGGTGTGATGTGAAGGACAAGGACGTGATGTGGAGGACCAGGATGGGATGTGAAGGACCAGGATGGGATGTGGAGGACCAGGATATAATGTGGAGGACCAGGATGGGATGTGAAGGACCAGGATGGGATGTGAAGGACCAGGATGGGATGTGGAGGACCAGGATATAATGTGGAGGACCAGGGTGGCTGGAGGCCACTTTATAAAAGAATTAAAAAAAGTAGTAGTAGTAGTAAATAATAATGATAATAATAATAATAATAATAATAATAATTAACGGTTTATTGAAAGAGCATGGCAGCCGAAAGGCTGAAAATATACAGTCACATAATTGGGGAATGGGTCTCTTGATTTACAAATAATATACAAGTAACATATGTGATACAAATATGATGTATAATAACTAGGTGGGGAGAAGCTCAAACTACAGGCCATTTCAACATAGTGACAGTGCAAAAAGTAAGATTAACTGGGAGTGAATACACTGGTTGATTACAAGTTATTGATAATTTTTACAATGTTTGGGACTGGGCTGTTCTTAGAGCGTCCAGTTCGTGCTCGTATGGGCTGGATGCGGTTGTGGTGTCGAACAGAAATTCTCGGACGAGGGATGTCGGGTGGTAGTGGGAGCCGGTGTTGAGAATGGTGCAGAAGCTTCTCACCAAATTTGCAGATGAGGTCGTAGTGGTGGTCACTTAAAGCTGAGAAGGTCGGTGTGTTGAGCGCTTCTTGATAAGTGGAGTAGGAACAGGAGAGAATAATCTTGCATGCCCTCTTTTGCACTTTTTCTAGGTGTTTACTTTGTGTGGCATTTAGGGAAGAAGACCAGGGAGGGGAGGCATAGGTGAGCTTGAGAAGTATGAATGTTGAGCAAACACTGAGGAGCTCGGGCGCAGGAACTCCGAGGGACTTGAGTCGGAGGAAGAGGTGGAGACGGAAACTGGAGGATTTGACAACTTCACTGACGTGTGGTTTCTAATTTAGTTTGTTGTTTATGGTGACGCCGAGAAGCTTAGTGGAATCTACAACCTGGAGTGTGTTGGGACCTAAAGTAATGGAAGGAGGTGGGACAAGGTCTGTAATAGGCCCCTGTCTCATCAACAGAACGTATTATATAAATGGGTCAATACATCTGATATTATATTCAGATTCACCACCCTGTAACTTTCCACTGTCTATGAGTAAGACATGAGATTGACACGTGAGCGGGCAACTTACCCAAGAGGGCGAGACCCATAGCTCAGCATTCCTGTAAGCACGCGTTGCGATGCCCCTAAGCTTCAGTAGCTCACCTCAAGTCATATCGTAAGGACGTGACCTAACGTTTATCATACATAAACGCCGTCCCTTTCTCATTCACTCCTAGACAGTGAGACTTACGGTTGATATACACTCAGGAATTATATCTACATTCTTTTATAATAAAACAAAGGAACTACCGTTTGGGTTTCGTTACTTAAAACTCAAATATAAATATGTGTGAACGGACTGGTTAATTGGACAAGCAGCCGATTCATATAGGTGGCAAGCGGTGTGTGCGGATTCTTCAAACTGGTAGTCGTATCATCCGTCTGTGTCTTGTGAAAAACAAGAAACCACACAGCAGTGACGCGTTACATAATCCGAGTGTTTAAAACTATATCCCGTATTGAGACGATATGTAGTGAGCACTCCTTATCTCTGTCACATACAAATACGTGCAAAATTCGTAATATACAAATATTACAGCCTGTTGGTACATATCCAGATTGAGCCGGTTGAGATAGACTCCACTCAGCATTCCCTAGACATTACAGTGTTGCAGTGTTGAACAACAGTTTCGTAACCTGGAATTCAATTGGTATTTCACTAGCAGCTGAGCAGTATTGTCGTGTCGTCAGCGCGAATTACGAATTCCGGTGTCATCATACAGATCTCCATATATACGTGGAACTGTGAAAGAATTAGCACACGGCAGTTTTCGCCGGCGAACGACGAGTGTGATAACCAATCATCTGTTTTCTGATCGCCGGAGGAGGAACTCACCTAAATCAAGTGGACTCGTCTCTCACCAAAGCAGAAGCGTCATCTCGTTGCCAAGGAAACCAGCAGCGGCGCACGCATCCTAGGAAGAGGCAACACCCACCACTCCACTCAGAACTCTTGAAGGATCACACATTTTCTATACAGACGTACTACTCTGTATAAATAGGTATTTAAATTACATAGTTTTACACACATGAACACGTTCGAGAGATATCTTCACACCGATAGGTTCGTCGGATAGGATTATTTCAATGATAAAGTGTCGAATGTAAGATTAATGTATTGAAATCCTATAATTTACAGTAGTTTGTAAGTGTCTGTCTACTTATTGATAGTTTAAAAATTAACTACAAAACATATTCATTTGTCTTGTAAATGAGAGGCAAGTAATCTACTTACTGTTAAGTATTCATTGACCCAAGGGGGCTAATAGATAATTTCTAAGTTTCCCATGTCTAATGTA
>NW_024736551.1:0-12163 GCF_018991925.1 Homarus americanus
TCATGATGAATCATACAATGACGAGGACTCATCAGGGTCTCCTGAAGGGTATGAGCTCTCATCTCACAGTACGTCAAGCTCTTCGGATGAAGAAGAGGAGGAGGAGCAATGCGACGAAAGGCGGCGTAGAAGAAATCCTGCACTTCGGTTCTTCGACATGGAGGCCAAAGAGGATAATAATGAATTCTGTCTTCCTCGTCAGCACCTCCCTCCCCTCCCTGGCACACCCCCCTCCCGAACTTGTTTTGGTCGCAACTACCAAATGAGACACGTTCTAGATGTCGCAATTCGTATTGAAAAAGAATATAATGAGAAAAGGGTTTTGAAAAGAAAAGCTCTAAATAAGGCCAAAGGGATTCATTGATGAATCTTTGTATGTGTTTATTTATAAATAAAAATCTGAATTGGCGTTACCTATCTTCTTTACCCTGTAGAATATGCTTCTTTAATTATTTATTGTTTTGCTGTAAATGTGTAGTAAAACTTATTTTTACTTCTGTGAATTTGATATGATTGTTTACTTCTTTGCAATTGCCCAGTTCATAAATCGTCAGGTTTTTTAGCGGTAAAAGCCAGAGCCACCCTCCCTACTGGCCATTGGCTCAAACATAATGTTCGATTAATATTGATGATATATCGCAAATAATTCCATATAGAATACCCAGCTTTGGCTCACTATAATGCTAAATTTAACGTCTGTAAAGATATATAACTGTTTGGGCTTATTATCTGCCAAGATATTATTGAAATTATTAATAATTTTTATTATAATTTTTGCTATTATAAATATAAATTTGAGATGGACATAACAATTTTCTCGATCATGTTTGATTTTGTTTGTGTCTAACGTGCACATTCTTTATTACGTTGTACCTCCTAAATCTTAACTTTAAATATATGTGTGAGTCCGACACAGGTACTGTACATAATTGTTTAAAATTTGTTATCCTCTGAAATGCAGAATAAGAATTTGGCTTTAATTTTGACTCTATATAACCATTTTCGTTATATCTCAGTATCATTATTTGTATACGAGAGTCAGTGAGAGATTTGTCACTTGACAGCAAAGAGTGAGATACAGTACAGTGTTTACATTACCTGCTGGATGTGAACAAGTCTTTGTTTACGTTATCGTCGGGGGGTGTGGAGGAATTGTCGTTTCAGTTTCTTAAGTGGTGTAGAGTGACCTGTGATCTGTGTGTTTTGGGTGAGAATGCTAAAAACTGTTCGCTGGGGTGTATTTTTCGGGGCGGGGATGTATCTCTAGATGGTCTGTGGATGTATAACGGGGGCGTGATTTCAGGCGTCCGTGGATGTATATCGTGGGCGTGATTTCAGGCGTCCGTGAATGTATATCGTGGGCGTAGATATACCTGGATATTACCCGCATGGACGACAGTAGACTGCCAAAGCAGGCAACTGAAAAGGTATAAGGATAGCCTTAAGACAAACCTGAAAAAGTGCCAAATCGACCCCCTCACCTGGGAGTCGATTACTCCACACTGTAATGCTTGGAGGAGCACCTTACGAGAAGGTGTCAATACTTTCGAGTTAGCCCGACTGCAAACCGAGACAGACAAGCGCCAACGCCGGAAAGGCACGCTAGATGCAGCCCTTCACATGTGCAACGAATGTGAACGACGCTGCCGGTTCCGTATCGGCCTCTTTAGCCACCTCAAAACTTACCAGTGAATGTGACATCCCTAATAACTCATAACATTGTAGCGTTGCTGGATGATCGTCATACTCGATTCCGAGTGACAGCAAAGTAGTAGTAAGTGTGTGTGTGTGTGTGTGTGTGTGTGTGTGTGTGTGTGTGTGTGTGTGGAGAGAGAGGAAAGATGCAATAAATTTTACTCATACTGTCCAGGATTTCTTCGTTAGTGTCAGTTTAAGAGAGCGGAGAGAGAACCTCTAATTTCTGGGTATTTTCGGAATAGTTTTTTTACTCTGTTGGCGCTAAAGTGGAGTGGCAGCGTTTACATGACAAATACTTGGAGGCGAAATTGTTGTTGGCGATTTTGTTAGTTGAGGAAAAACAAGTCGTGTCCACTGGTTGATTTTGAAACCCTATCACGAGTTACTGAAACCTTATCGCTTAGTTCTGTTGCCCGTTCAGCTCTCTCTCTCTCTCTCTCTCTCTCTCTCTCTCTCTCTCTCTCACACACACACACACACGCACACTCCACCTGACCTGAGGTATAACAGTGAAAGTTGTATCTAACAGGAATTTCCATCATCGAGTGAATCCCCGGCGAGTTGAAACAATTGTTATTCAAATGTATTGTTCAGCCAAAATAAAACCCGTTGAACATGATTGGCTTCCCCCCGAACGACCTTTCAGTTAACAGAATATACCATGAACCACAACACACACACACACACACACATACACACACACACACTTTATTTTTACATGGTTTTGAGTTTTTATGCAATTTTCACATTGATCCGAACGAATAAACTGTAAATATTGCTCACTGATGCAACTAATATGTGTTAAAGTATTATATCCTGTTTTTATAATAATGCTTACATGACTTTATTACTATCACTCGTGTTAGTAAGGGACCTATTTATTCTTTTCTTGAATATAATGCTTTTTGTGGTCAGTGTTTACTTGGTTAATGGGTGTAGCATTATATGGGGTGGATGATAGGTCGTTTTCGTGGGCCTTTTCCTTCCTTCCTTACCTCCTTCCTTCCCCCCCTTTTCCTTCTTTCCCTCCCCTTTCCCTCCCTACCCCTACCTGTGGCTGATCAGTACAGGTGCCCAAACAAAGAGGTTCTCAACGAAGTAACAAACACACACTCACTTATTTTTCTCTTCTGTCTCTTTCTAATCATAATTAATTCACTGTCAGTCCATCTTGTAGGGATTAATTACCTGAAACATTGTACAGGTATAAATCTTAGCCCAGACCACCTGTGTTATGAGCCCAGAAATGGTGGTTATGTAGTTAATGTTTTGTCCGTCTGCCGGGTAATTACCTCAACATTGGAGGAACCAGAATGCAAAATTTATACATGTGTCTGTTTCTTGATAATTCAGTGTCTGTTGTACTACGTGTCAGAGGTCAAGGTCACAGACAAATTTGACCTAAGCTGTTGCGTCACCAAGGATGTTATTACCACACTCAATCAGTCACAGGCAATGTTGAGTGAGTGACATGAGACATCTTCAGTGACCTCCTGTTTCTGTTGTGTTGATGTACTGTACTACTGTTCCATGAGACATCTTCAGTGACCTCCTATTTCTGTTGTGTTGATGTGCTACTACTGTTCTAGCTCTTGTAGTCAATGTAATATAACTCGTGTGAGACTATATGCACCAGAGCCCGCCATGATGATAGAGTGTTGATCATCTCCCCAGACACCACCACCACCACCACACCACCACCACCACACCTCACCACCACCACACCACCACCACACCACCTCACCACCACACCACCACCACCACCACACCACCCTCACCACCTCCCACCACCACCACACCACCACCACACCACCACCTCCCACCACCACCACACCACCACCTCACCACCACCACCACACCACCACCACACCACCACCACCTCACCACCTCACCACCACCACACCACCACCACACCACCACCTCACCACCACCACAGTTAACGAGGGAGGTATGAGACACACTTGACTCTCCTGTGTTATGTATATACGCTCCTGGGTCGTGTTTCAGGCACCTTACGTCTGGAGCTCAGCTGTCTTAAAACCAAACCTAACCTAACCTAACCTAACCTAACCTATCTTAACCTAACCTAACCTAACCTAACCTAACCTAACCTAACCTAACCTAACCTAACTTAACCTAACCTAACCTAACCTAACCTAACCTATCTTAACCTAACCTAACCTATCTTAACCTAACCTAATCTAACGTCACTGTTATATTTATTCAACCGATGTTACTGAATTTATTTGTCCCTCACAGCGATCCTTTAGAAAATGTCGTTGATCCTTGAAGTAAAAATAATTAATAGTCGTTGTAATAAAGCAGTCAATGGAATAAGATGGATCACTATAGATTATGTTGGTCGCTGTAGCAAGGTAATCACCCTCACTCACCTGTCGGAGTCCCGTAGAATTTAGGTTATATATAATTGCCAATGTTTGAGTGAGGTGATTCTCTCGAGGTCCATTGGTGAGTATCGTAAAACAAAAAAAAATATTGCCCATTTGAATCCACTGTTTATTGTCATTCCTTACTTGTGTTTATTAGGAAGGCTCAGCTCTTTATTTAACGATATAATTGACCTGTTCTACGATAGTCAACAATGAGACAGACACAGACACACGATTTAAACCTTATTGTAGATGTTAGGATGTGATGTTAATTCTGCTGGTCGACCTCTTCCCGCTTCCTCCTGTCCTCCTCTTGATGCAACACGCAATACTGTTTACCTTTTGTGTGTAGGTTGACCATCTTGTCGTGTCAGTATACATTCACCACCTAATGTTGCTCCCACTGAGGTATGCCTGCCTCCATTGTCTGAACTTGGTGAACATTGTATACCATCTCGACTTACAGGTTGTTGAACATAAAGGAGAGACTGGTGTTGGTATCAGGTGGAATACTAAGACAAAAACGTGTATGACCTTTGAACTTTGTGTGTGTGTGTGTGTGTGTGTGTGTGTGTGTGTGTGTGTGTGTGTGTGTGTGTGTGTGTGTGTGTGTGTGTGTGTGTGTGTGTGTGTGTGTGTGTGTGTGTGTGTGTGTGTGTGTGTGTTAAACAAATCACATATGACTGAAATCTAGATAACGAGTCCTTCTCTCTCTCTCTCTCTCTCTCTCTCTCTCTCTCTCTCTCTCTCTCTCTCTCTCTCTCTCTCTCAGATGAACACTTGGCGGGCACTATTCAAGGGTCCATCTCCGGACGTATAGTAATTACTTATACATCTTGTGAGTTTATTTTGGTGTTGGTGTAGAGATGATGGAGGAGATATGTGGAGGGAGGGATGTGAGGGTGTGAGGGAAGAACGTGAGGTGGGGAGGGAGAGAAGCCGGAGGTGTGAGGTGACGTGTTGAGAGAACTTGTGGTAAGAATATTGTGAAATTATGTACACATTACACTCATGTATGTCTAAGTTAGATATAAATTGATGGACTAAAACTTTGGTCATTTTCCGAGTCATAATTCTTTCCCTCATACTATCATGTTAGTTTATTATCATGTTAAGTGTTAAATCATGTTAGAATACCCATCATATTAGCCTAGAACCATCATGTTAGCCTGTCATCACATTAGCCAACCATCATCATGTTAACCTACCATCATCATGTTAACCTACCATCATGTTAACCTACCACCATGTTAACCTACCACCATGTTAACCTACCATCATGTTAACCTACCATCATGTTAACCTACCATCATGTTAACCTACCATCATGTTAACCTACCATCATGTTAACCTACTACCATGTTAACCTACCACCATGTTAACCTACCACCATGTTAACCTACCACCATGTTAACCTACCACCATGTTAACCTACCACCATGTTAACCTACCATCATGTTAACCTACCACCATGTTAACCTACCACCATGTTAACCTACCACCATGTTAACCTACCACCATGTTAACCTACCACCATGTTAACCTACCACCATGTTAACCTACCACCATGCTAACCTGCCATCATGCTAACCTACCATCATGCTAACCTACCATCATGTTAACCTACCATCATGTTAACCTACCACCATGTTAACCTACCACCATGTTAACCTACCATCATGTTAACCTACCATCATGTTAACCTACCATCATGTTAACCTACCACCATGTTAACCTACCACCATGTTAACCTACCATCATGTTAACCTACCACCATGTTAACCTCCCATCATGTTAACCTACCACCATGCTAACCTACCACCATGTTAACCTACCATCATGTTAACCTACCACCATGTTAACCTACCATCATGTTAACCTACCATCATGTTAACCTACCACCATGTTAACCTACCATCATGTTAACCTACCATCATGTTAACCTACCACCATGTTAACCTACCATCATGTTAACCTACCATCATGTTAACGTCAACCACATCTGCACCATTATGCTCTTTATCTCAAACTTACAATGGCTGGGAGATTCAGGAACCTTAGTTGGCGATGGTCAAGAGTACAGGCAGAGAGGAGTACTTTGTTGTCTAGTGAAGGAGGATCACCCAAGACCTTCCCCAAGATCCTGAAGGCTCCTCCCAGCTCCTGATGGTGGTGCTGGATGGGGAAAGGGGGTTTATACGACCTTCTGGCTTCCTCTTTATAGTTCCGGGTTGTCTGAGTTAACATGGAAGTAATGATATGCGTTTGTGTGTTTGGAGTTAGAGATTCTTGTGGGTATTTTTAAGTATAAAATGTGAGTTAGGAGTTTGTTATGGGGGGTTTTCTACACCTGTGGATGTTTTAAGTGTCGTGTTAAAAATAAGTTGTTAGTATTGGCTGTGGGTGATGGTGGACTTAGTTATGGTCTTCCTTGGGTACGGAAGCCTGGGGGAAGGGGAAGGGGAAGGGGAGGGGGAGGGGAGGGGAGGGGAGGGTTAGGGGGAACCATTGAAAAGACCCCGAGATGAGATACGTTTTGTTTATTTATTTATTTATTATTATTATTATTATTATTATTATTATTATTATTATTATTATTATTATTATTATTATTATTATTGTTATTATTATTATGATATTTTGGGATCCTTTAGTCGAGTCAAATTCAATATTTTTTCCCCAAGTTTATAAGGAATGTAGTGTTGAAACGGCAGCTGTACATACCAGTGTTGTATTGGCTGGTACCCCGTTCACCCCCGCACTATTCCCCAGTCACCCATACCGCTCCCGCCCCCACCCTACCACCCATACTGCCCCCGCCACCCCTGCTGTGTTCACGGTGTCAGGAGCAGAGGAGAGGGGCATCTTTTTTTTTGTCTACTGTTCTTGTATCATATCGAATGCATTTTTTTTACAGCATATATACACCCGCCTTAGATATCCAAAGAGGCATATATAGTGTTATTCTTATTCGCCTGTATATTTATACTTACGGGTCATGTTTGTCTCGTGTTCCTTATGGCAGTGAATGTTAGAGTATTTCCTGAGTATTGTTTGTGTAGTTCTGTACTTAGAGGTTGACTTATTCACATCTGGGTTAGCACAGCAGTGTGAGGCAATGTGTCTGGCCTCACACTTATGCTTACATCTGCGTGAGGGTCAATCATTCAAGCACTTAGCTACTGAATGCAAAGAAGTGAATACAACTTTAAGAAAGGAGAGAGTTTAGGAGCCAGAGAAGGTGTGTGTGTGTGTGTGTGTGTGTGTGTCCCAACAAGTGACAAGTTGTTTGGTGTCAGTAAGTGTATGAGACCAACAGTCAACTCTCGCTGCTCACTACTACAATATATCCCTCTTCACCAAACTTTCTTTTTCCTCAATATCAAAATAAACTCGGTGGCTAAGTTTTCAATTTTCGGTGTGAAGATTTCTTAATTCGTGTTGTCAGACTGTTAAACCTTCACCAGGGGTCGTGACACACTATTTTGGGAGTGGACCACACCAGGACACACACACACACACACACTCTTACAGTTTGGTGTTGGTGTAGTCTAGTTTTACGGTGAGGTGGTATTTTTAGTAGTGGTTCATCTGTGCACAATATTAAACTTTTTTTTCTTTTTTTTTCTGGGTGTGTCTCAGGGGTGTGGCTGTATTAAGTAATATTAAAGGTACTGATCATTCTAAAACAATCCAAATTTATTCTTGTGATTTATTGTTATTTATATTATACTTTATTATTAGTAATATTATTTTTATTTATTATTATTATTAATTACTATGCTGTTATTTCATGTTATTCACATAAGTAAAGTGAAATTTCAAGCGTTTTTTATTGAATTTATCTATGTTGTGTGTGTGTGTGTGTGTGTGTGTGTGTGTGTGTGTGTGTGTGTGTGTGTGTGTGTGTTCCATCTTCTACACTATCATCGTTTACACCATCATGTACACTATCAACTACACCATCGTCTACAGTGACACCATCATCATCTACACTACCATCGTCTACAACTCTACACCATAATCTTCACTATCATCGTCTACACCATCATCTACACTATCATCGTCTACACCATCATCTACACTATCATCATCTACACCATCATCTACACTACCATCGTCTACACCATCATCTACACTATCATCGTCTACACCACCATCTACACTATCATCGTCTACACCATCATCTACACTATCATAATCTTCACTATCATCGTCTACACCATCATCTACACTATCATCGTCTACACCATCATCTACACTATCATAATCTTCACTATCATCGTCTACACCATCATCTACACTATCATCGTCTACACCATCATCTACACTATCATCGTCTACACCATCATCTACACTATCATCGTCTACACCATCATCTACACTATCATCGTCTACACCATCATCTACACTATCATCGTCTACACCATCATCTACACTATCATCGTCTACACCATCATCTACACTATCATCATCTACACCATCATCTACACTATCATAATCTTCACTATCATCGTCTACACCATCATCTACACTATCATCGTCTACACCATCATCTACACTATCATCATCTACACTATCATCGTCTACACCATCATCTACACTATCATCGTCTACACCATCATCTACACTATCAATGTCTACACCATCATCTGCACTATCATAATCTACACTATCATCGTCTACACCATCATCTACACCATCAATGTCTACACCATCATCTGCACTATTATAATCTACACTATCATCGTCTACACCAGTATAGTTGTCCCACATACTGTACAGGAAAATTCAAAACTGACCACCTCACCCACATAACCTCTTACTACAAAATTGACACCTACTGTACAGTAGATTTACTGCACCAGTAACCGTTAACTTAATAATAAGTTTGATTGAAATGGCTTGCCCTCGGCTGGGGCTGAGAAAACGCAGTAGACTTGTTTCTGACAGCGAAAGTGACGATGGAAGCTCTCCTGCAAAATGGAATGACTAGGACGAGTCGTGGAGCGATGAGAACTCCGACGAGTCGTGGAGCGATGAGAACTCCGACGAGTCGTGGAGCGATGAGAACTCCGACGAGTCGTGGAGCGATGAGAACTCCGACGAGTCGGGGAGCGATGAGAACTCCGATAGTTTTATCGCTCATGATGAATCATACAATGACGAGGACTCATCAGGGTCTCCTGAAGGGTATGAGCTCTCATCTCACAGTACGTCAAGCTCTTCGGATGAAGAAGAGGAGGAGGAGCAATGCGACGAAAGGCGGCGGAGAAGAAATCCTGCACTTCGGTTCTTCGACATGGAGGCCAAAGAGGATAATAATGAATTCTGTCTTCCTCGTCAGCACCTCCCTCCCCTCCCTGGCACACCCCCCTCCCGAACTTGTTTTGGTCGCAACTACCAAATGAGACACGTTCTAGATGTCGCAATTCGTATTGAAAAAGAATATAATGAGAAAAGGGTTTTGAAAAGAAAAGCTCTAAATAAGGCCAAAGGGATTCATTGCTGAATCTTTGTATGTGTTTATTTTTAATAAAAATCTGAATTGGCGTTACCTATCTTCTTTACCCTGTAGAATATGCTTCTTTTTAATTATTTATATTGTTTTGCTGTAAATGTGTAGTAAAACTTATTTTTACTTATGTGAATTTGATATGATTGTTTACTTCATACAAATTGCCCAGTTCATGAAATCGTCGGGTTTTTTAGCGGCGGTAAAGCCAGGCCACCCTCCCTGCAGCCCATTGGCTCAAACATAATGTTCGATTAATATTGATATATCGCAAATAATTCCATATATATGTTAAGAATACCCAGCTTTAGCTCACTATAATGCTAAATTTAACGTCTGTAAAGATATAACTGTTTGGAAGCATTATCTACCAAGATATTATTGAAATTATTAATAATTTTTATTATAATTTTTGCTATTATAAATATAAACTTGAGATGGACATAACAATTTTCTCGATCATGTTTGATTTTGTTTGTGTCTAACGTGCACATTCTTTATTACGTTGTACCTCCTAAATCTTAACTTTAAATATATGTGTGAGTCCGACACAGGTACTGTACATAATTGTTTAAAATTTGTTATCCTCTGAAATGCAGAATAAGAATTTGGCTTTAATTTTGACTCTATATAACCATTTTCGTTATATCTCAGTATCATTATTTGTATACGAGAGTCAGTGAGAGATTTGTCACTTGACAGCAAAGAGTGAGATACAGTACAGTGTTTACATTACCTGCTGGATGTGAACAAGTCTTTGTTTACGTTATCGTCGGGGGTGTGGAGGAATTGTCGTTTCAGTTTCTTAAGTGGTGTAGAGTGACCTGTGATCTGTGTGTTTTGGGTGAGAATGCTAAAAACTGTTCGCTGGGGTGTATTTTTCGGGGCGGGGATGTATCTCTAGATGGTCTGTGGATGTATAACGGGGGCGTGATTTCAGGCGTCCGTGGATGTATATCGTGGGCGTGATTTCAGGCGTCCGTGAATGTATATCGTGGGCGTAGATATACCTGGATATTACCCGCATGGACGACAGTAGACTGCCAAAGCAGGCAACTGAAAAGGTATAAGGATAGCCTTAAGACAAACCTGAAAAAGTGCCAAATCGACCCCCTCACCTGGGAGTCGATTACTCCACACTGTAATGCTTGGAGGAGCACCTTACGAGAAGGTGTCAATACTTTCGAGTTAGCCCGACTGCAAACCGAGACAGACAAGCGCCAACGCCGGAAAGGCACGCTAGATGCAGCCCTTCACATGTGCAACGAATGTGAACGACGCTGCCGGTTCCGTATCGGCCTCTTTAGCCACCTCAAAACTTACCAGTGAATGTGACATCCCTAATAACTCATAACATTGTAGCGTTGCTGGATGATCGTCATACTCGATTCCGAGTGACAGCAAAGTAGTAGTAAGTGTGTGTGTGTGTGTGTGTGTGTGTGTGTGTGTGTGTGTGTGTGTGTGGAGAGAGAGGAAAGATGCAATAAATTTTACTCATACTGTCCAGGATTTCTTCGTTAGTGTCAGTTTAAGAGAGCGGAGAGAGAACCTCTAATTTCTGGGTATTTTCGGAATAGTTTTTTTACTCTGTTGGCGCTAAAGTGGAGTGGCAGCGTTTATATCACAAATACTTGGAGGCGAAATTGTTGTTGGCGATTTTGTTAGTTGAGGAAAAACAAGTCGTGTCCACTGGTTGATTTTGAAACCCTATCACGAGTTACTGAAACCTTATCGCTTAGTTCTGTTGCCCGTTCAGCTCTCTCTCTCTCTCTCTCTCTCTCTCTCTCTCTCTCTCTCTCTCACACACACACACGCACACTCCACCTGACCTGAGGTATAACAGTGAAAGTTGTATCTAACAGGAATTTCCATCATCGAGTGAATCCCCGGCGAGTTGAAACAATTGTTATTCAAATGTATTGTTCAGCCAAAATAAAACCCGTTGAACATGATTGGCTTCCCCCCGAACGACCTTTCAGTTAACAGAATATACCATGAACCACAACACACACACATACACACACATACACACACACACACTTTATTTTTACATGGTTTTGAGTTTTTATGCAATTTTCACATTGATCCGAACGAATAAACTGTAAATATTGCTCACTGATGCAACTAATATGTGTTAAAGTATTATATCCTGTTTTTATAATAATGCTTACATGACTTTATTACTATCACTCGTGTTAGTAAGGGACCTATTTATTCTTTTCTTGAATATAATGCTTTTTGTGGTCAGTGTTTACTTGGTTAATGGGTGTAGCATTATATGGGGTGGATGATAGGTCGTTTTCGTGGGCCTTTTCCTTCCTTACCTCCTTCCTTCCCCCCCCCTTTTCCTTCTTTCCCTCCCCTTTCCCTCCCTCCCCCTACCTGTGGCTGATCAGTACAGGTGCCCAAACAAAGAGGTTCTCAACGAAGTAACAAACACACACTCACTTATTTTTCTCTTCTGTCTCTTTCTAATCATAATTAATTCACTGTCAGTCCATCTTGTAGGGATTAATTACCTGAAACATTGTACAGGTATAAATCTTAGCCCAGACCACCT
>NW_024736552.1:0-7943 GCF_018991925.1 Homarus americanus
TATACCTACACCACACACCTGCACCATAAACACACTATATACCTGCACCATATGCCTACACCGCACCTAGTTAGTCCCAGATGGGCCTAGTTGGGCCCAGATGGGCCTAGTTAGTCCCAGATGGGCCTAGTTGGGCCCAGATGGGCCTAGTTGGGCCCAGATGGACCTAGTTGGTCCCAGATGGGCCTAGTTGGTCCCAGATGGGCCTAGTTGGTCCCAGATGGGCCTAGTTGGTCCCAGATGGGCCTAGTTGGTCCCAGATGGGCCTAGTTGGTCCCAGATGGGCCTAGTTGGTTCCAGATGGACCTAGTTGGTCCCAGATGGACCTAGTTGGTCCCAGATGGGCCTAGTTCAACCAGTGTGACCGCCAACCACAGAGATAGCTGGACAGCTTCAAACATAGGTTGGATGTTTATATGAGCAATAGGGGCTGGGTGGACTGCCCAGTATGGGCCAATAGGCCCGCTGTAGTTTCCTCCATTCTTATGTTCTACTGTACTGTGTCTAGTTAACACGGCCATACATAATGTTAACTTACCACGAGGGAGGGAGGAAGGCCCTCAAATTAACATTTACTAACAAAACTAACAACAATAAACAAGACGGCCACCTTGGTTGATGTTGACCTGCTACACCTTGTCCGATTCTCTCTCTTATCTTTCAGTAACTACAAATTTTCATTATTAATACTACAATAAAAGTATTTTATTTATAAATGATAGATAATATAAATAAATTATACTTTATAATGTTTTATTATTGATTAAATTTCCGTTAATAGATATATATTAATTTTAAACTAAACTTAAGTCAGTGGCTGGAGAACCGAAAAGCTTGACAACATTCACAAATACACTAAAATAAATTTAAGCAATAACATTTATTGTTTAACTATTTTAAGATTATTTATTAATATTTTATTAATATATAACACAAAATATAGGCTTATAAAACCATAATAAACTCGCTATTTTAACTATTCATAATAATATTATTAACGGTAACCATTAGTCTAAAACTACATAATTATTCAGCAATAATTATTAAACAATAATTACGTATATAAAAAGTAAATAATGATCAACTACCAATAATAATATTAAGAATTAAGTCTATCTTGAATGATGAGTACTTCTCACTATCATGTCCTGTTGGCCTGGGACACACCTGAGAAGGGTGTTTGAGTACCTCTCACTATCATGTCCTGTTGGCCTGAGAGACACCTGAGAAGGGTGTTTGAGTACCTCTCACTATCATGTCCTGTTGGCCTGAGACACACCTGAGAAGGGTGTTTGAGTACCTCTCACTATCATGTCCTGTTGGCCTGAGACACACCTGAGAAGGGTGTTTGAGTACCTCTCACTATCATGTCCTGTTGGCCTAAGACACACCTCAGAAGGGTTTGAGTACCTCTCACTATCATGTCCTGTTGGCCTGAGACACACCTCAGAAGGGTGTTTGAGTACCTCTCACTATCATGTCCTGTTGGCCTGAGACACACCTGAGAAGAGTGTTTGAGTACCTCTCACTATCATGTCCTGTTGTACACATGTTCTACAATATTGGGGTTGTAATAAAGTATTCAGCAATAGTTTAAATACTTATATCTCATTCTGTAAGATATTTATGTTTGGGGAACATCATGGCCAAGTGTATACAGTTATACTGCCCTTTAATTGGTCACTTAATACTAGGGTTTACTTCTTAACTTAGGGTCGCAGCCACCAGACCGCAGGACAGTATGTGTAGTTGTTCTTTGGGGAGCTGGCAAAGAAGTCTAGCAGTGTGAGTTAGTCTAGCAGTGTGAGTTTAGTCTAGCAGTGTGAGTTAAGTCTAGCAGTGTGAGTTTAGTCTAGCAGTGTGAGTTTAGTCTAGCAGTGTGAGTTTAGTCTAGCAGTGTGAGTTAAGTCTAGCAGTGTGAGTTTAGTCTAGCAGTGTGAGTTTAGTCTAGCAGTGTGAGTTTAGTCTAGTAGTGTGAGTTTAGTCTAGCAGTGTGAGTTTAGTGTAGCAGTGTAAGTTTAGTCTAGCAATGTAAGTTTCATCTAGCAGTGTGAGTTTAGTCTAGCAGTGCGAGTTTAGTCTAGAAGTGTGAGTTTAGTCTAGCAGTGTGAGTTTAGTCTAGCAGTGTAAGTTTAGTCTACTGAAGCAGTGTGAGTTTAGTCTAGCAGTGTGAGTTTAGTCTAGCAGTGTGAGTTTAGCCTAGCAGTGTGAGTTTAGTCTAGCAGTGTGAGTTTAGTCTAGCAGTGTGAGTTTAGTCTAGCAGTGTGAGTTTTAGTCTACTTGGTGTGAGTTTAGTCTAACAGTAATGAGTTTGGTCCTTGGTGTGGTTCTGCTGAAGCAGTGTGAGTTTAGTCCTAGCAGTGTGAGTTTAGTCATTTAGCAGTGTGAGTTTAGTCTATTGGTGTGGTTGTGTTTTCATTATCAGGTGAGTGAAAGGGTGGCTTTACCAACCAATGATTTACTATTATTATTTTAAGACTATAATAAATATACTCTAGTATACAATACAAAGCAGGGTGACCTTCACAATGGTGGTAACAACACCACATATATGACCTTCTCCATAATAGAGGTCTCTTTATTTCATCATACAAGCAATGACCTTAATACTATCATTACACACTTAACATTATATACACAGACACTGGTATAGATTTCCTTTAACATTACCTTGATTTCTCCATATGCACAATAATTTTTTTACTTGCATGCCTTACTGAACGCATTGCAATAAACGCTTCACGCTTGGTACCAGGTTCTCCAGCCATCATAACGACCGCTATGCAGGCGCTGGTATAATACAACATACAACAGTACCTTGAGTTCTCCCTTAATACTATCAGTACACACACTTAACATTATATACACAGACACTGGTATAATTCCTTTAACAGTACCAGGTTCTCCATATATCCGGTGCAGCCCTGCTGGGCGCTGGCATACAGCAATGCGCTGAGGTTCTCGCCCTGTACTATTACACGCCAGAAATTATACACGAACACTGGTATGGCCTGGCTTATACAACAGTACCTTGAGTTCTCCCTTAATACTATCAGTACACACACTTAACATTATATACACAGACACTGGTATAATACAACATACAACAGTACCTTGAGTTCTCCCTTAATACTATCAGTACACACACTTAACATTATATACACAGACACTGGTATAATACAACATACAAATTACCCCTTCAGAGTGTTTACTGTGACACTACCCACAAATGCTCGCCAGTGGGTGTGACGTTATGCAGCGTAATAAAGTCACGAATTGTGGGACCTGTACTGGCTGTGCAGGTACACCGATATTTTTGTAAACTCTATATTCTGTGTCCTAAAATTATTGTTTGCATTCTTGTATAATCCATTTTTAAATAGGTAGATAAACCTTACATATGATACTATTGGGAAAGTTGTATATGACACAGCAAATAACAAATACTGTATGTTGATTTCTGACTGATCTTATGGCATGATCAAACAAATTTTAACCCAGAGTTTGGCATTTCAGCATTGGCTACTTTAAGAAAATGACTGCCCAAGGATGAATTGATATATAACCAAGAAGAGTTACCTAACTAAGGCACAAGATGCTAACTGAACAATATATTAAACATGATATTATATACAGTTAAGAGGTGTTAAAGTTCATCTGCCCCATAACACCAGCTACTATATATGAACCCTAACCATTATTTACCAGACAATGGTACCATATATCTGTAAGTGATGAAAGAATATATTTAAAACCTGAATAAAAACTACCAACCATTTTAGTCAAGATAAATTATCAAAATATCTCGTCAGAGTTGAGCAAAACTTATCAAATATTTACGTACAATTTCAACAGAGATTGAAGAGTTTGCGTGAGATAATGACAACACCTTGACTATAACAAATGGTCTACCACCACTGTACTACTTTACCAAGATGATTTACTACCTGCATTAATGTACGTACTTGTGATAAAACTTACGTCGCGTGTAAATAAAGACAGACGTACACAGTTGACACAACTATTGATGCACAAATTATAGTAAATGAGAGTTCATCTCTGTTCAACAAACTTATCCAGTAAAGAAGAAATTTTAAGCACATAGACGATAAGTTCAACCTTTGTTCACTACTGTACTGTAAATAACATTGTTAAAAAGGCTGATGAAACAAAATGGAGTATTATTATGAGTGATATTTAACCAACACCAGATGTCTACACTAAGGCCATGGTATAATTAATTTACCTTCTGTTAAAGTCATTCAAACATTTGTTGAATTCTGTTTTTTTCATGCACAAGTTTATGGCGTTTGAGATGACCGCTGTGGGAGAAACATATCCCACATTCCTCACATTCAAACTCCTTCACACCACTGTGTCCAAGAATGTGTGTCTTGAGAGTACCCTTTAGTGCAAAATGTTTCCCACATTCCTGACATTCAAACTCCTTCACACCACTGTGTCCAAGAATGTGTGTCTTGAGATTACTCTTGTGGAAGAAACATTTCCCACATTCCTCACATTCAAACTCCTTCACACCACTGTGTCCAAGAATGTGTGTCTTGAGAGTACTCTTCCGGGAGAAACATTTCCCACATTCCTCACATTCAAACTCCTTCACACCATTGTGTAAAAGAATGTGTGTCTTGAGATTACTCTTGTGGGCTGTTTCCCACATTCCTCACATTCAAACTTCTTTATACCATTGTGTACAAGAATGTGTGTCTTGAGATTACCCTTCTGGGAGAAACATTTCCCACATTCCTCACATTCAAACTTCTTTACACCACTGTGTCCAAGAATATGTCTCTTGAGATGACCCTTCTGGGAGAAACATTTCCCACATTCCTCACATTCAAACTCCTTCACACCACTGTGTCCAAGAATGTGTGTCTTGAGAGTACTCATGTGGGAGAAACATTTCCCACATTCCTCACATTCAAACTCCTTCACACCAATGTGTACAAGAATGTGTGTCTTAAGATTACTCTTCTGGGAGAAACATTTCCCACATTCCTCACATTCAAATTCCTTCACACCATTGTGTCCATGAATGTGTCTCTTGAGATCACTCTTCTGGGAGAAACATTTCCCACATTCCTCACATTCAAACTCCTTCACACCATTGTGTACAAGAATGTGTGTCTTGAGATGACCCTTATGGGAGAAATATTTCCCACATTCCTCACATTCAAACTCCTTCACACCATTGTGTACAAGAATGTGTGTCTTGAGATTACTCTTCTGGGAGAAACATTTCCCACATTCCTCACATTCAAACTCCTTCACACCACTGTGTCCAAGAATGTGTGTCTTGAGAGTACTCTTCCGGGAGAAACATTTCCCACATTCCTCACATTCAAACTCCTTCACACCACTGTGTCCAAGAATGTGTGTCTTGAGAGTACTCTTGTGGGAGAAACATTTCCCACATTCCTCACATTCAAACTCCTTCACACTGTGTGGGTAAAGAAGGATGTACTATAACGGGTTATTATAGTGTGACCCACATCCATACAGACACAGTTTGGCTGTGTGAGTAAAGAAGGATGTACTATGACGGGTTATTATAGTATGACCGCTGTGCCTCTAACTCGGCCCATCTCGGATAACCAACCTTTAACTAAAACATTCAACCGTATGTTGATATCAACTACATAACATACAGTAGAAGTCCAAAAATCCGGACTGCTTGGGGATTAGGTCGGTCCGGATTTTCGGATTTTCCGGATTCTCAGGCAGTACTTTTAAAATTCAAATTTAAGGAAGAATAAAGAAGAGATGAACAAGTACATTTTGATAGTTTATTCATTAGCAAATATAGCATGCTTCAGTTATCAAAACGAGCAGTTTCAAAGAAAAAGCTGTGAATTCAAATTTTATTCTTTGCCTTTTTTATATCATAAATTGTAGACTTTCCAATGTCGTATGTTTCCATTAAAACAGTACTTCTCACACCACGTTCTAGTTTTTTAATTATTTCAAGTTTGTCATTCAATTTCAACGTGTTCTTCTTTCTCTTCACACAACGAAGTTTATCAACTTTAGGAGCCATTATTATGGGCTTGTACAGTATACTCTGTAAAAGAAAAGAGTAGGACTCAAAATTACATACATTGTCACAGTTTGATTGCTTGTTTTAAAGTGGCGACCGCGCGTGGTTGCTTGTTGTCGCTGTGCAGCTGTGGCGCTCACGCATGCGCACATACACACAAAAGCCAGTTAAAAAAAAAAAATTTAGTTTTCGAAAAGCCTGGATTCTCGGGTGGTCAGGATTTTTGGACTTTTACTGTAAAACATTTATTTCCTTTACATTGACTAACAAAATTAACAAAAAATAAACAAGACGACCGCGTTAGTTGTACTGTATCTTAGTTATTACCTTAACACGGCCATACATACATACAGTGGTCCCTCGGTTAACGAGCTCAATCCGTTCTACAAGGTTGCTCGTTAACCGAAAAACTCATTAACCGAAACCATTGTTTCAATGGGTTTTTAGGTAATTGGTTCCAGCTCACCGAAAATAGCCTAAAGTCAACAAAAAAGGTAGTAAAGTACACTTACTTTGAGGTGTGTATGTAGAAGGCTCCTGGATGATGATGATGATGGTGGGAATTAGAATGGGGGTGGAGGAGAAGGGAGAAGAGAAGGCATTGGGGTGGAAGAGAAGTCACCCCATGGCGGCATTTCACCCATAATATTTTAGTTCTCTTGGTGTGATTCAAGATTATTTTCTTTAAATCAACACTGCACTGCATTAAATATTGTCAATATGTAAAATAAATTTCAAAATGACCAATAATTTGCTTGTAAACACAGAAAAAAGCATTTAGTTGGAGAGAGTCTCAAGCAAGATGTTACCTCCACTGAAAAGACACAAAGACTGACGCCTGTATGGTGTGTTGTGAGGCTGGATGGCGTGCCACAAACTAGTTTCATTACCTTCAACTATGTTCAATAACTGTTAAAATGACTAAAAAATTTAATATAAACTTTTAAAATTATTGAATAGTATAAACTTCTTGATATTTACTAAAAGGGTAAGGAATCTAAGCCCTAGAACCGATTACTGTATTGGCGGACTAAAACTACAGCTGGTGGACCGCAAAATGCAAGCTAAAACATGTGGAGGTCGGTTCGTAAGAAACTCGTTAATCGAGGGATTGCTCGTTAACCAAAGTTAAGAATCTTATGGAAGGTAACTCGTTAACCGAAATCTCGTTAACCGAGGCGCTCGATAACCGAGGGACCACTGTACATAATGTTAACTTACCACGAGGGAGGGAGGAAGGCCCACAAATTAACATTTACAGTCAACCCTCACTTTACGCGGTTAATGTAACCCACAGGGTACAGCGGAAAGTGAGAAACGCGTAAAGTGAATAACATAACATATGGGATTAAATGAAATAGAGACCAGCTGACCCCCCAAACTCCACTTTTTCCAACACAATACCTATGTTCTAGTAAAAATAACATCTTAATTTTATGATGGTACATGCACACAATTAATACTTAAGAGAAATAGAGAAATACAGTCGCCAAGTTAATGTCCATTCAAATAATGGACTCGACTCCCTCCCCCTCTTCTCACAGTACACTGCTGGCTCTTCCCTCCGAAAATTTTGGGGGGGAAACCAGGTATAGTAATAAATAATTCCTCAAACTAAAGTTAGGATAATATAATTGACATTGCTGGATTCCTTGTAAGACCAGGAATATTTTGAATACAAATGTCATATATTTTGCACAAAAAAATAGCATATTTACTCAGAGTAAACATTATATCTAAAATTTGTATGTCTAATGCAAAATCTATGATGTTTATATTCAAAATGATCACCAAATTGTAAGAATTCCAGCAATGTAAATTATATTCTGACCGGGTAATTTGTATGAATTTTATGAGCTAAAACAAATATCTTCAGTTAATAAAAAAA
>NW_024736553.1:0-25821 GCF_018991925.1 Homarus americanus
TACTCGATCAGGCAACTTTGTTATACTCGATCAAGGGGCCTTTATTGCACTCGTTCAGGCGCCTTTTATATTCGATCAGGGGCCATTTGTTATACTTTCGACCAGGGACTTTGTTATATGATCAGAAGACCTTTGTTATACGACCAGGGGACTTTGTTATACTCGATCAGGGACTTTGTTTTTACTCGATCAGGGACTTTGTTATACTCGATCAGGGCTTTGTTTTACTCGATCAGGAAACTTTGTTATACTCGATCAGGGCCTTTTCTTATAATCGTTCAGGGACTTTGTTGCCCATACTCGATGAGGCTTTTGTTATACTCGATCAGGGGCTGTTATACTTGATAGAGGGGCCTTTGTTATAATCGTTCAGGGTTTTGTTATACTCGATCAGGACTTTGTTATACTCGATCAGGGGACTTTATTGCTCTCGACCAAGGGGTTGTTATACTCGACCAGGGTTTTTGTTATACTCGATGAAGGGCCTTTGTTAAACTTGATGAGGGCCTTTGTTATCGGCAAGGGGTTTATTATACTGAATCAGGAGACGCTGTTAAACTCGATCAAGACGCTGTTATACTCGATCAAGGGACTTTCGACATACTCGATCAGGAGACTTTGTATACTCGATCAGAGACATTGTTATACGCTTTTAGGGTCCTTGTTATACTCGATCAAGGGCCTTTGTTATACTCGTTCAGGGACTTTGTTATTGTCGATTAGGGACTTTTAAACTCGTGAGGGTTTGTTATACTCGATCAGGGGCTTTGTTATACCGATATATGGGGACTGTTATATTCGATGAGACTTTGTTATACTCGATCATGGGACTTTTTATCTCGATGAGAGACCTTTCTTATACTCGATGAGGGACTAGTTCTCTTTCGATCAGAATTTGTTATACTCGATCAGGGACAACATATTCGATGGGGAGTTTATTATACTCGATCATAGGACTTTGTTATACTCGATGAGGGCCTTTGCTATACTCGTTCCGAGGGCCTTTGTTATACTCGATGAGGGGGCTTTGTTATACTCGATATAGGGGACTTTGAAATTATACTCGATGGGGGAACTTTGTTATACTCGATCAGGATTCACTGTTATGCTCGAGCGCGATTTTGTTATACTCGATAAAGCCTTTGTTCTCGATCAGAGACGCTGTTATACTCGATCGAGGGACTTTGTTATACTCGATCAGGGGACTTTATTTATATTCGATGAGGACTTTGTTATACTCGATCATAGGACTTTATACTCGATGAGGGCATTTCTTATACTCGATAGAGGGGGACTAAGTTCTACTCGATCAGAATTTGTTATATACTCGATCAGGGGATTTTGTTATATTCGATAGAGACTTTGTTATACCGATCATGAGACTTTGTTATACTCGATAGAGACTGCTATACTCATTGAGGGCCTTTGTTATACCCGATCAGGGACTTTATTACTCTCTCGATTAAGGGACTTTGTTATACTTTATGAAATTGCTTTGTTATACTCGATCAAAGGAACTGTTATACTCAGTGAGGATTTTGTTATACTCGATCAGGGACTTTGTTATACTCGATGAGGGAACTTTGTTATACCGATCAGGCGACTTTGTTATACTTTCGATCCAGGGGACTTTGTTATACTCGATCAGGGGACATTTATTGCGCATACTCCTCGATGAGGGGCTTTGTTATTCTCGATGAGGGATTTTGTTATTCTCGATAAGGGGGACTTTGTTATACTCGATCAAGGGGCTTTGTTATTCTCGATGAGGACTTTGTTATTCTCGATAAAGGGACTGTTATACTTTCGATCAGGTGGCTTTGTTATACTCGATCAGGAACTTTGTTATATGATCAGGGCCTTTGTTACACTCGACCAGGGGACTTTGACATACCGACCAGGGGACTTTGTTATACTCGATCAGGGACCTGTTATACTCGACCAGGGGACTTTAATTGCCTCTTTCGATCAGAGAACTTTGTTTTACTTTCGATCAGGGGACTTTGTATACTCGATCAAGGGAACGATATACTCGATCAGAGACTTTATTGCTCTCAAACAGGCGTTTGTCAGAAACTCGATCAAAAGGCCTTTGTTATTCTCGATGAGACGCTGTTATACTCGATGAGGGACTTTGATGTACTCGTTCAGGGACTTTGTTATACTTGATCAGGGAATTTGTTATACTCGATGGGGAAAACATTATATATACTCGATCAGGACTGTTATATATACTTGATGAGGGCGCTGTTATAATCGTTCAGGGACTTTGTTATACTCTCGATTAGGGACTTTGTTATATACTCGACCAAGGGGTTTGTTATACTCGACCAGGGACTTTGTTATACTCGATGAGGGCCTTTGTTAACTTCGATGGGGCCTTTGTTATACCGACCAGGGACTTTGTTATACCGATCAGGGCCTTTGTTAAGCTCGATCAAGACGCTGTTATACTCGATCGAGGGCTTTGTTATACTTTCGATCAGGGGCTGTTATACTTGATGAGGCCTTTGTTATAATCGTTCAGGACTTTGTTATACTCGATCAGGGACTGTTATACTCGATCAGGGGACTTTGTTGTACTCGACCAAGGAGTTTGTTATACCGACCAGGGGACTTTAGTACTACCGATGAGGGCCTTTGTTAAACTGATGAGGGGCCTTTGCTACTCGACCAGGGGGACTTTGTGCTTACTAGATCAGGGGCCTTTGTTAAGCTCGATCAAAGACGCTGTTATACTCGATCAAGGACTTTGTTATATGCCGATCAGGACTTTGTTATACTCGATCAGGGAACTTTGTTATACTCGATCAGGGGACATTGTTATACGCTTTTAGGGTCCTTTGTTATACTCGATCAGGGGCCTTTGTTATACTCGTTCAGGGGACTTTGTTATTGTCGATTAGGGGACTTTTTTAAACTCGACCGGGGGACTTTGTTATACTCGATCAGGGGGCTTTGTTATACTCGATATGGGGACTTTGTTATATTCGATGAGGGGACTTTGTTATACTCGATCATGGGACTTTTTTATACTCGATGAAGGGCCTTTCTTATACTCGATGAGGGGACTAAGTTCTACTCGATCAGGGAATTTGTTATACTCGATCAGGGGACTTTGTTATATTCGATGAGGGGAGTTTGTTATACTCGATCATGGGACTTTGTTATACTCGATGAGGGGCCTTTGCTATACTCGTTCAGGGGCCTTTGTTATACTCGATGAGGGGGCTTTGTTATACTCGATATGGGGACTTTGATATACTCGATGAGGGAACTTTGTTATACTCGATCAGGATTCTTTGTTATGCTCGAGCTTGCGATTTTGTTATACTCGATAAGAAGCCTTTGTTATACTCGATCAGGGGCCTTTGTTATACTCGATCAGGGGACTTTGTTATACTCGATCAGGGGACTTTGTTATATTCGATGAGGGGACTTTGTTATACTCGATGAGGGGCCTTTGCTATACTCGATCAGGGGCCTTTGTTATACCCGATCAGGGGACTTTGTTATACTCGATTAGGGGACTTTGTTATACTCTATGAGGCGGCTTTGTTATACTCGATCAGGGAACTTTGTTATACTCGGTGAGGGGATTTTGTTATACTCGATCAGGGGGCTTTGTTATACTCGATGAGGGGGCTGTGTTATACTCGATCAGGCGACTTTGTTATACTCGATCAGGGGGCTTTGTTATACTCGATCAGTGGACATTATTATACTCGATGAGGGGGCTTTGTTATACTCGACCAGGGTACTTTGTTATACTCGATCAGGGGCCTTTGTTATACTTGATCAGTGGGCTTTGTTATTCTCGATGATGGACTTTGTTATACTCGATCAGGGAAGCGTATACTTTCGATCGGTGGACATTCTTATACTCGATGAGGGGCCTTTGCTATACTCGTTCAGGCGCCTTTGTTATATTCGATCAGGGGCCTTTGTTATACTCGACCAGGGGACTTTGTTATACTCGATCAGGGGCTTTTGTTAAACTCGATCAGGGGCCTTTGTTATACTCAATCAGGGGACTTTGTTATAATCGATCAGGGGACTTTGTTATACTCGATCAGGGGACTTTGTTATATTCGATGAGGGGACTTTGTTATTCTCGATCATGGGGCTTTGTTATGCTCGATCAGGGGCCTTTGTTATATACGTGATCAGAGGGCTTTGTTATTCTCGATGATGGGACTGTTATTCTCGATAAGGGGGACTTTGTTATACTCGATCAGGGGCTTTGTTGCTCTCGATCAAAGAACTTTTGTTATATCAGTCAGGGCCTTTTGTTACCTCGTTCAGGCGCCTTTGTTATATTCGATCGAGGCTTTTGTTATATCCTCGACCAGGGGACTTTTTGTTACTCCTCGATCAGGGGCGCTTTGTTATACTCGACCAGGGGACTTTGTTATACTCGATCAGGGGACTTTGTTTTACTCGATCAGGGGACTTTGTTATACTCGATCAGGGGGCTTTGTTTTACTCGATCAGGAAACTTTGTTATACTCGATCAGGGTCCTTTCTCATAATCGTTCAGGGGACTTTGATATACTCGATCAGAGACTTTGTAATACTCGAACAGGGGCGTTTGTTAAACTCAATCAAAGGCCTTTGTTATTCTCGATGAGGGGCCTTTGTTATACTCGATGAGGGGACTTTGATCTACTCGTTCAGGGGACTTTGTTATGCTTGATCAGGGGAATTTGTTATACTCGATGAGGGGGCTTTGTTATACTCGATCAGGGGGCTTTGTTATACTTGATGAGGGGCCTTTGTTATAATCGTTCAGGGGACTTTGTTATATTCGATCAGGGGACTTTGTTATACTCGATCAGGGGACTTTGTTTTACTCGACAAAGGGAGTTTGTTATACTCGACCAGGGGACTTTGTTATACTCGATGAGGGCCTTTATTAACCTCGATAGAGAGGCCTTTGATATACTCGACCAGGGCACTTTATTTATACTCGATCAGGGCCTTTGTTAAACTCGATCAGGGCCTTTGTTATACTCGATCGGGGACTTTGTTATATACTCGATCAAGGGGACTTCGTTATACTCGATCAGGGGACTTTGTTATATTCGATGAGGGGTTTTTGTTATACTCGATCAAGGGGACTTTGTTTACTCGATCAGGGGCCTTTGTTATACTCGATCAGGGGCCTTTGTTATACTTTCGATCAGAAATTTGTTATACTCGATCAGGGCCCTTTGTTATACTTGATCAGGGGCTTTGTTATTCTCGATCAGGGGACTTTGTTATTCTCAATAAGGGGGACTTTGTTATACTCGATCAGGGGGCTTTGTTATACTCGATCAGGGAACTTTGTTATACTCGATCAGGGGCCTTTGTTACACTCGTTCAGGCGCCTTTTTTATATTCGATCAGGGGCCATTGTTATACTCGACCAGGGGACTTTGTTATACTCGATCAGGGGCCTTTGTTATACTTGACCAGGGGACTTTGTTATACTCGATCAGGGGACTTTGTTTTACTCGATCAGAGGACTTTGTTATACTCGATCAGGGGGCTTTGTTTTACTCGATCAGGAAACTTTGTTATACTCGATCAGGGGCCTTTCTTATAATCGTTCAATGGACTTTGTTATACTCGATGAGGGGGCTTTGTTATACTCGATCAGGGGGCTTTGTTATACTTGATGAGGGGCCTTTGTTATAATCGTTCAGGGGACTTTGTTATACTCGATCAGGGGACTTTGTTATACTCGATCAGGGGACTTTGTTATACTCGACCAAGGGAGTTTGTTATACTCGACCAGGGGACTTTATTATACTCGATGAGGGGCCTTTGTTAAACTTGTTAGAGGGCCTTTGTTGCTCGACAAGGGGACTTTATTATACTAGATCAGGGGCCTTTGTTAAAACTCGATCAAGGGACTTTGTTATACTCGATCAGGGGACTTTGTTATACTCGATCAGGGGGCTTTGTTATACTCGATCAGGGAACTTTGTTATACTCGATCAGGGGACATTGTTATACGCTTTTAGTGTCCTTTGTTATACTCGATCAGGGGCCTTTGTTATACTCGTTCAGGGGACTTTGTTATTGTCGATTAGGGGACTTTGATAAAATCGACCGGGGGACTTTGTTATACTCGATCAGGGGGCTTTGTTATACTCGATATGGGGACTTTGTTAGATTCGATGAGGGGCCTTTCTTATACTCGATGAGGGGACTAAGTTCTACTCGATCAGGGAATTTGTTATACTCGATCAGGGGACTTTGTTATATTCGATGAGGGGAGTTTGTTATACTCGATCATGGGACTTTGTTATACTCGATGAGGGGCCTTTGCTATACTCGATCAGGAGCCTTTGTTATACTCGATGAGGGGGCTTTGTTATACTCGATATGGGGACTTTGTTATACTCGATGAGGGAACTTTGTTATACTCGATCAGGGTTCTTTGTTATACTCGAGCTTGCGATATTGTTATACTCGATAAGAAGCCTTTGTTATACTCGATCAGGGGCCTTTGTTATACTCGATCAGGGAAATTTGTTATACTCGATCAGGGGACTTTGTTATATTCGATGAGGGGACTTTGTTATACTCGATCATGGGACTTTTTTAAACTCGATGAGGGGCCTTTCTTATACTCGATGAGGGGACTAAGTTCTACTCGATCAGGGAATTTGTTATACTCGATGAGGGGACTTTGTTTTATTCGATGAGGGGACTTTGTTATACTCGATCATGGGACTTTATTATACGCGATGAGGGGCCTTTGCTATACTCGATCATGGGACTTTTTGATACTCGATGAGGGGCCTTTCTTATACTCGATGAGGGGACTAAGTTCTACTCGATCAGGGAATTTGTTATACTCGATGAGGGGACTTTGTTATATTCGATGAGGGGACTTTGTTATACTCGATCATGGGACTTTGTTATACTCGATGAGGGGCCTTTCCTATACTCGATGAGGGGCCTTTGTTATACCCGATCATGGGACTTAGTTATACTCGATTAGGGGACTTTGTTATACTTTATGAGGGGGCTTTGTTATACTCGATCAGGAAACTTTGTTATACTCGGTGAGGGGATTTTGTTATACTCGATCAGGAGACTTTGTTATACTCGATCAGGGGTCTTTGTTATACTCGATCAGGGAACTTTGTTATACTCGCTCAGGGGCCTTTGTTACACTCGTTCAGGCGCCTTTGTTATATTTTATCAGAGGCCTTTGTTATACTCGACCAGGGGACTTTGTTATACTCGATCAGGGTCCTTTGTTAAACTCGATCAGGGGGCCTTTGTTATACTCGATCAGGGGACTTTGGTATACTCGATCAGGGGACTTTGTTATACTCGATCAGGGGGCTTTGTTTTACTCGATCAGGAAACTTTGTTATACTCGATCAGGGGCCTTTGTTATAATCGTTCAGGGGTCTTTGTTATACTCGATCAGAGACTTTGTTATACTCGAACAGGGGCGTTTGTTAAACTCGATCAAAGGCCTTTGTTATTCTCGATGAGGGGCCTTTGTTATACTCGATGAGGGGACTTTGATCTACTCGTTCAGGGGCCTTTGTTATACTTGATCAGGGGAATTTGTTATACTCGATGAGGGGGCTTTGTTATACTCGATCAGGGGGCTTTGTTATACTTGATGAGGGGCCTTTGATATAATAGTTCAGGGAATATGTTATACTCGATCAGGGGACTTTGTTATACTCGATCAAGGAAACTTTATGCTCTCGACAGGGTTGTTATACTCGACCAGGACTTTGTTACTCGATGAGGAGCTGTTAAACTCAATGAGGGGCGCTGTTATACTTGACCAAGGGACTTTGTTATACTCGATCGAGACGCTGTTAAACTCAATTAAAAGACCTTTGTTATACTCGTCAGAGACTTTGTTATACTCGATCAGGGGACTTTGTTATACTCGACTAGAAGTTGTTATACTCGATCAGGGAACTTTGTTATACTCGATCAGGGCATTTTTATAATCGTTCAACCTGGGAGTGTCAGTGGTGTACCTGGGAGTGTCAAAGGTGTACCTGGGAGTGTCGGAGTGTACCTGGGTGTAATAAGTGTGCCTGAGAGTGTCGGAGGTGTACCTGGGAGTGTCAGGGGTGTACCTGGGAGTGTGAGAGGTGTGCTTGGGAGTGTCAGAGGCCTGGGAGTGTCAGAGGTGTATCTGGGACTTTCGGACGTGTACCTGGGGTGTCAGAGTGTACCAGGGAATGTCAGTGGAGTGACCTGGGAGTGTCAGAGGTGTGCCTGGGGTGTCAGAGGTACCTGGGAGTGTCATGGGTGTGCCTGGGAGTGTCGGAGGTGTGCCTGGGTGTGAGAGTGTGCACCTGGGGTGTCGGAGGTGTACCTGGGGTGTCAGGTGTACCTGGCAGTGTCCTGCGTGTGCCTGGGAGTGTCAGATGTGTACCAGGGAATGTCAGTGGAGTGCCTGGGGAGTGTCAGAGGTGTGCCTGGGAGTGTCAGGGTGTACCTGGGACTGTCAGAGGTGTGCCTGGGAGTGTCAGAGGTGCCTGGGGTGTCGGAGGTGTGCCTGGGGAGTGTGAAGTGTGCCTGGGGGTGTCTGGGGTGTGCCTGGGGTGTCTGGGGTGTACCTGGGAGTGTCGAGGTGTGCCTCAGGTGTCAGAGGTGTGCCTGGGAGTGTCGGAGGTGTGCCTGGGGTGTAAATGTGCCTGGGGGTGTCGGAGTTTACCTGGGAGTGTCAGAGGTGTGCCTGTGAGTGTCAGAGGTGTACCTGAGGTGTCGGAGGTGTGCCTGGGAGTGTCAGAGGTGTACCTGGGGTGTCGGAGGTGTACTGGGGTGTAGAAGTGTGCAGGTGCCGGAGGTGTGCCTGGAGTGTCGGGGGTGTGCCTGGTGAGTGTGAGAGGTGTGCCTTGGAGTGTCAGTGGTGTGCCTGGGGGTGTCAGAGGTGTGCCTGGGGTGTCAGAGGTGTGCCTGGGAGTGTCAGAATGTGCCTGGGAGTGTCAGAGGTGTACCTGGGTAGTGTTGGAGGTGTGCCTGGGAGTGTGAGAAATGTATCTGGGGTGTCGAGGTGTGCCTGGGGTGTCTGAGGTGTGCCAGGCAGTGTCTGGTGTGCCTGGAGTGTCTGAGGTGTGCCTGGCAGTGTCAGCGGTGTGCCTGGGGGTGTCAGCGGTGTGCCTGGGGTGTTGGAGGCGTATCAGGGAGTGACAGAGGGAGTGCCTGGGGTGTCAGAGGTGTACCTGGGAGTGTGAGGGTGTGCCTGGGAGCATCTGCGGTGTGCCTGGGAGTGTCAGAGGTGTGCCTGGGAGTGTCAGGGGTGTACCAGGGAGTGTCAGTGGAGTACCTGGGGAGTGTCAGAGGTGTGCCTGGGAGTGTCAGAGGTGTACCTGGGGAGTGTCAGAGGTGTATCTGGGAGTGTCGGACGTGTGCCTGGGGAGTGTCAGAGGTGTACCAGGGAATGTCAGTGGAGTACCTGGGGAGTGTTAGGTGTGCCTGGGAGTGTCAGAGGGTACCTGGGGTGTCATAGGTGTGCCTGGGGTGTGAGAAGTGTGCCTGGGAGTTTCGGAGGTGTGCCTGGGGTGTCAGGTGTACCTGGCAGTGTCAGCGGTGTGCCTTGGAGTGTCAGATGTGTACCAGGGAATGTCAGTGGAGTGCCCGGAGTGTCAAGGTGTGCATGGGGTGTCAGGGGTGTGCCTGGGGTGTCAGGAGGTGTGCCTGGGTGTCAGGTATGCTGGGAGTGTCTGAGGTGTACCTGGGGTGTCGGGAGTGTACCTGGGGTGTCTGGGGTATGCCTTGGGTGTCAGAGGTGTATCTGAGGTGTCGGAGGTGTGCCTGGGGTGTCAGAGGTGTGCCTGGGGTGTCGGAGGTGTGCCTGGGGTGTGGAGTGTATAGGTGCGAGGTGTGCCTGGGAGTGTCAGGGGGTGTGCCTGGGGAGTGTGAGAGGTGTGCTTGGGGTGTCAGTGGTGTGCCTGGGGTGTCAGGGTTGCCTGGGAGTGTCAGAGGTGTGCCTGAGGGTGTCAGGTGTGCCTGCGAGTGTCAGAGGTGTGCCTGGGAGTGTTGGAGGTGTGCCTGAGAGTGTAAGAAATGTATCTGGGAGTGTCGGAGGTGTGCCTGGGAGTGTCTGGGGTGTGCCAGGCAGTGTCTGAGGTGTGCCTGGCAGTGTCTGGGGTTTACCTGGCAGTGTCAGCGGTGTGCCTGGGAGTGTCAGCGGTGTGCCTGGGGTGTTAGAGGCGTATCAGGGGTGACAGGAGTGCCATGGGGTGTCAGGGGTTTGCCTGGGTGTGAGAAGTGTGCCTGGGAGCGTCTGCAGTGCCTGGGAGTGTCAGAGGTGTGCCTGGGTGTCAGGGGTGTGCCAGGGGTGTCAGTGGAGTACCTGGGAGTGTCAGAGGTGTACCTGGGAGTGTCAGAGGTGTGCCTTGGAGTGTCAGAGGTGTATCTGGGAGTTTGGACGTGCTAGGAGTGTCAGAGGGTGTGCCAGGGAATGTCAGTGGAGTACCTGGGGTGTCAGAGGTGTACCTGGGGTGTCAGAGGGTGCCTGGGGTGTCATAGGTGTGCCTGGGGTGTCGGAGGGTGCAGTGTGGGGTGTACCTGGGGTGTCAGGGGTGTACCTGGGGTGTCAGGTGGCCTGGTGTCAGCGTGTGCCTGGGGTCAGATGTGTGCCAGGGGATGTCAGTGGGGCAGGTGCCTGGAGTGTCAGAGGTGTGCCTGGGGTGTCGGAGGTGTGCCTGGGGTGTAGGTGGGGACTGGGGTGTCCTGGGGTGTCAGGGTGTGCCTGGGAGTGCGAGTGTACCTGGGGTGTCAGAGGTGGCCTGGGGTGTCGGAGGTGTGCCTGGGGTGTGGAAGTGTGCCTGGGGTGTCAGGTGTACCGGGAGTGTCGGAGTGTGCCTGAGTGTCAGAGGTGTGCCAGGAGTGTCAGGTGTGCCTGGCAGTGTCAGCGGTGTGCCTGGGGTGTCAGATGTGTGCCAGGGAATGTCAGTGGAGTGCCTGGGGTGTCAGAGGTGTACCTGGGGTGTCAGAGGTGTGCCTGGGAGTGTCAGAGGTGTGCCTGGGAGTGTCAGAGGTGTGCTGGGGTGTCAGTGTGCCTGGGGTGTGAGAAGTGTGCCTGGGAGTGTCTGGGGTGTGCCTGGGGTGTCTGGGGTGTACCTGGAGTGTCAGGTGTGCCCTCAGGTGTCGAGAGTGTGCCTGGGAGTGTCGAGGTGTGCCTGGGGTGTAAATGACCTGGGAGTGTCAAGGTTTACCTGGGTGTCGGAAGTGTGCCTGTGAGTGTCAGAGGTGTACCTGAGGTGTCGGAGGTGTGCCTGGGGTGTCAGAGGTGTGCCTGGGGTGTGGAGGTGTGCCTGGAGTGTAGTACTGGGGTGCCGGAGGTGTGCCTGGGGTGTCGGGGTGTGCCTGGTGAGTGTGGGGAGGTGTGTGGGGTGTCAGTGGTTGCCTGGGAGTGTCAGGGGTGTGCCTGGGGTGTCAGGGGTGTGCCTGGGGTGTCGAGGTGTGCCTGGGAGTGTCAGAGGTGTGCCTGGGGTGTTGGAGGTGTGCCTGGGGTGTGAAATGTGTCTGGGGTGTCGGAGGTGTACCTGGGGTGTCAAGGGTGTGACAGGCAGTGTCTGAGGTGTACCTGGCAGTGTCTGGTGTACCTGGCAGTGTCAGCGGTGTGCCTGGGAGTGTCAGTGCCTGGGGTGTTAGGGCGTATCAGGGGTGACAGAGGAGTGCCTGGGAGTATCAGAGAGTGTGCCTGGGGAGTGTGAGAAGTGTGCCTGGGGCATCTACGGTGTGCCTAGGAGTGTCAGAGGTGTGCCTGGAGTGTCAGGGGTGTGCCAAGTGTCAGTGGAGTGCCTGAGTGTCAGAGGTGTGCCTGGGAGTGTCAGAGGTGTGCCTGGGAGTGTCAGAGGTGTATCTGGGGAGTGTCGGACGTGTGCCTGGGAGTGTCAGAGGTGTGCCAGGGAATGTCAGTGGAGTGCCTGGGGTGTTGGGGTGTGCCTGGGGTGTCAAGGGTACCCCAGAGTGTCAATGTGCCTGGGAGTGAAAGTGTACCTGGGGTTTCAGGATGTACCTGCAGTGTCGTGTGTGCCTGGCAGTGTCAGAGGTATGCTTTGGAGTGTCAGTGCCTGGGGTGTGAGAAGTGTGCCTGGGTGTCTGGGGTATGCACCAGGTGTCAGAGGTGTATCAGAGGTGTCGGAGGTGTACCTGGGGAGTAGTGTCCCAGGGCAGTGTGCCTACCAGGAGTGCCGGAGGTGTGCCTGGGGAGTGTCGGTGTACTTGGGAGTGTGAGAAGTGTGCTTGGGAGTGTCAGTGGTGTACCTGGAGTGTCAGAGGTGTGCCTGGGGTGTCAGAGGTGTTCCTGAGAGTGTCGAGGTGTACCTGCAGTGTCAGAGGTGTACCTGGGAGTGTTGGAGAGTGTACCTGAGAATGTAGAAATGTATCTGGGGAGGTGTCTAGGAGTGTCTGAGGTGTACCACCGAGGCAGTGTCTGAGGTGTACCTGGCAGTGTCTGAGGTTTGCCTGGCAGTGTCAGCGGTGTGGGTATCAGCCGTGTGCCTGGGAGTGTTAGAGGCGTATCAGGGAGTGACGGGGGTACCTAGGGGTGTCAGAGGTGTGCCCGGGAGTGTGAGGTGTGCCAAGGAGCCTCTGCGGTGTACCTAGGGTGCAGGGGTCTGTTCAGGGGTGTACCAGGGAGTGTCAGTGGAGTACCTGGGGTGTCGGGGGTGTACCTGGGGTGTCAGAGGTGTGCCTAGGTGTCAGAGGTGTATCCTAGGAGTTTGGACGTGTACCTGGGGTGTCCAGAGGTGTACCCAGGGAATGTCGTGGAGTACCTGGGAGTGTCAGAGGTGTGCCTGGGGTTGTCAGAGAGTACCTGGGAGTGTCATAGGTGTACCTGGGATTGTCAGGAAGGAGTACGGGAGTGTGAAAGTGTACCTGGGAGTGTCTGGAGGTGTCCTGGGAGTGTCTCAGGAGTGCCTGGCAGTGTCAGCGGTGTGCCTGGGAGTGTCAGATGTGTGCCAGGGAATGTCAGTGGAGTACCTGGGTGTCAGAGGTGTGCCTGGGAGTGTCAGGGGTGTACCTGGGAGTGTCAGAGGTGGTACCTGGGTGTCAGAGGTGTACCTGAGATTAATCGGGAGGTGTGCCTGGGGAGTGTCTGGGGTGTGCCTGGGGGTGCTCTGGGGTGTGCCTGGGGTGTCAGGTGTGCCGCCTCAGGTGTCAAGAAATTAACAGGAGGGTGTGCCTGGGAGTGTAAGAAATGTACCTGGGAGTGTCAGGAGGTTTACCTGGAGATTGTGGGAGGTGTGTACCTGTAGTGTCCAGAGTGTACTTGGTAGTGTCAGAAGTGTACCTGGGGTGTCTTGAGTGTTCCTGGGAGAGTCACTGATTGTGCTTGGGAGTGTCAGAGGTGTACCAGGGAGTGTGTCACTGGTGTGCCTGGGAATGTCATTGGTGTGCCTGGGAGTGACAGAGGTGTACCTGGAAGTGTCAGGGGTGTGCCTGGATGTGTGTCGGGGTTGTTACCTGTGGGGTGCTCTTACAGGGGTGTACCTGCTATAGGATTGTCAGGGTGTTGCCGGGGAGTGTCAGGAAGTGTAACTTTAAGAATCTGGGGTGTGCCTGGGGTGACCCCAGTGCCTGGTGTGTGTCAGAGGTGTACACCAGTGTCTGGCGTGTGCATAGGAGTGTCTGAGGGTGTACCTGGAGAAGTGTGTCTAGAGAGGTGTACAGGTGTCAGAGGTATATCTGGCGGTGTCGGCAGTGTGCCTGGGGTGTCTGGCGGTGTGACTGCAGAGTGTCAAGGGTGTGCCTGCTGGGGTGTCAGGGGTGTTCCTGGGGAGTGTCGGGAGGAGTGCCTGGCGGCGTCAAGGTGCCTGGGGTGTCAGGGGGTGTGCACCTGTTGAGTGTCAGTGGTGTGCCTATAGGGAGTGTCAAGGGTGTACCTGGGTGTCGGGGTGTGCTAAGGTGTCAGGGGTGTTACCACCAAGGGTGTCAGCGGTGTAGCACCAGGGGTGTCAGGGATGTCATCATTGGTGTGCCTGGAAGTGTCAGGGTGTACCTGGAAGTGTCAGAGGTGTGCGTGGGAGTGTCATTGGTGTACCTGGGACTTTGGAGGTTTTGAGACATCAATGGTGTGCCTGGGATTATCATTGGTGTGCCTGGGAGTGTCAGGGGTGTGCCTGGAAGTGTCAGGGGTGTACCTGGAAGTGTCAGGGTGTGCTGCCTATGGGAATGTCTATGAAGTGCACTGGGATTGTCTGTGGTGTAACTGGGAGTATCCCAAGGGGTGTGCCTGGGAGTGACCTGTGCAGTGTGCCTGGGGTGTGTCAGGGGTGTGCCTGGGTTTCAGAGGTGTGCCTGGGGAATGTCTGGGGTGTGCCTGGGGTGTCACAGGGGTGTGGGTGTCCAGGGTGTGTCTGGCAGTGTGTGTGTTTGGGTGTCTGTGGTGTGTGCCTGGGGAGTGTCAGGTTGTTGTATAAGTGTCAGAGTGTAACTGGAGTGTCAAGAGGTGACCTGGGGTTTTCAGAGGTGTACCTGGGAATGTCTGAAGGTGTACCTGGAAGTGTCTGGGGTGTGCATACAGGTGTCAGGGGTGTGTCTGGCGGTGTGCTGGTGTGCTGGGGTGTGGCAGTGCCTGGGGAGTGTCAGAGGTGTGCCTGGGGAGTGTCTGGGGTGCAGAATGTCTGGGTGCTGGGGTGTGGTTGCTGGAGATTGATGCTGGGGTGTGCCTGGCAGTGTCTGGGGTGTGCCTGGCAGTGTCAGCAGTGCCTGGGGTGTCAGCGGTGTGCCTGGAGTCTCAGGGGTGTGCCTGCAGTGAGGTGTTCCCTGGGAGTTCGGAGGGAGTGCCTAGGGAGCGTCAAAGGATTACCTGGGAGTGTCAGAGGTGTGCCTGTGGTAGTGTCAGTGGTGTACCTGGGAGTGTAAGGTGTACCTGGGCGTGTCATTTGGTGTACCTAGGAATGTCAGAGAATTGTGTCTGGAGTGTCAGAGGAGTGTACCTGGGAGTATCAGAGGTGTACCTGGAATTGTCTGGGACACACAAAGGTACTCCAGGGCTGCAGCAGAGTGTCCAGAGGTGTGCCTGGGGTGTCAGAGGGTGTGCTGGGAGTGTCAGGGGAGTGTGCAGGTGTCTGTGTGCCTGGGGTGTCAGCAGTGGCCTGCCTGGGAGTGTGTCAGGGTGTGCCTGAGGTGTGAGCTTGGTATACCTGGGAAGTGTCTGGGGTGTGCCTGGAATGTCGCTTGGGGTGTGCCTGGGAGTGTCAGGGGTGCACTTGAGGTGTCTGCAGTTGCCTGGGGAGTGTCTCAGAAAAGTGTTGCACAAGATTAATCTGGGCTTTACCTGGGGAATGCTGGGAGGTGTGCCTGGCAGTGTCTGGGGTGCCTTGCTGTAGAGTGTTCCTAGGAGTGTCAACAGTGTACATACAGAGTGTCTCATTGGTGGCCTGGAAGTGTCAAGGTGTACCTGGAAGTGTCAGAGAGGTGTACCTGAGTGTGTCATTGGTGTACCTGGGAGGCCTCAGAAGTGTACCAGGGAGTGTCAGAGTTGTACCTGGGTGTGTGATTGGTGTGCCTGGGAGTGTCAGAGGTGTATCTGGAAGTGTCAGAGGTGTACCTCGGGCATCAGAAGGTGTACCTGGGAGTGGGGTGCGCGGGCGTGTCAAGAGGTGTACCTGGGAATGTCTGAGGTGTACCTGGAGGTGCCTGAGGTGTAATGGAGTGTCAGAGGTGTATCTGGCAGTGTCAGCGGTGTACCTGATGTCAGCGGTGTACCTGGGAGTGTCCAGAGGGTGTGCCTGGGAGTGTCAAGAGGTGCACTTGGGAGTGTCACAGGTGCACCTGGGGTCTCTGAGGTGTGCCTGGGAGTGTGTCTGAGGCTGTACACATGGGAGTGAGTAGGAGGTGTACCTGGCAGTGTCTCAGGTTTTACCTGGTAGTGTCAGCGGTGGCCCCATGAGTGTCAGCGGTGTGCGAGTGTCAGAGGTGTGCCTGGGAATATCAGGTGTGCCTGGAGTGCCAGAGTGCCTGGGGTGTCAGAGGTGTGCCTGGGAGTGTCACAGGTGTGCCTGGGAGTGTCTGAGGTGTGCCTGGGAGTGTCAAGGGTGTACCTGGGAGTGTCAAATATCACCTGGGAGTATCGGAGGTGTGCCTGGGAATATCAGGAGTGTGCCTCAGGTGTCACAGGTGTGCCTGGGAGTGTCAGAGGTGTGCCTTGGAGTGTGGTGTGCCTGGGAGTGTCGGAGGTGTGCCTGGGAGTGTCGGAGGTGTACCTGGGAGTGTCAGGGTGTACCTTGGAGTAGAGGTATACCTGAGAGTGTGAGCAGTGTACCTGGGAGTGTCTGAGGTGTCCTGGGAGTGTCAAGGTGTGCCTAGGGTGTCAGAGGTGCCTTGGGGTGTCCAGGTGCACCTGGAGTGTCTGAGGTGTGCCTGGGGTGTGTCTGGAGCTGTGTACGTGGGTGATTGGGTGTGCGTGGCAGTGTCTGAGGTTTACCTGGTGGTGTCAGCGGTGTGCCTGGGGAGTGTCAGCGGTGTGCCTGGGTGTCAGAGGTGTGCCTGGGAGTGTCAGACGTGTTTCCTGAGAGGTGTCAGTGGGGTTGGGGTTGGGTGTCAAGGTGTACCTGATGTCATTGTGGTGTTCCTGGAGTGCCAGAGGTGTACATGGGTGTGTCAGAGGTACCTGGGGTGTCAGAGGGTACCTGGGAGTGTCTGAGGTGTGCCTCGAGGTGTCTGAGGTGTACCTCCAGGTGTCTAAGGTGTACCTGGGAGTGTCAGGGAGAACCAGGGAGTGTAAGAGGTGTGCCTGGGGGTGTCAGAGGTGTAGCCAGGAGTGTCAGAGCAGTACCTAGGGTGAGTGAGGGGTGTACATGGCAGTGTCAGGGGTTTACCTGGTAGTGTCAGCGGTGTGCCTGGAGTGTCAGCGTTGTACCTGGGAGTGTCAGAGGTGTACCTGGGAGTGTCAGACGTGTTCCTGAGAGTGTCGGAGGTACCTGGGAGCGTCAAAGGAGTACCTGGGAGTGTCAGAGGTGTACCTGGTAGTGTCAGTGGTGTACCTGGGAGTGTCAGAGGTGTGCCTGGGAGTGTCATTGGTGTACCTGGGGTGCCAGAGGTGTACATGGGTGTGTCAGAGGGTACCTGGGAGTGTCAGAGGAGTGCCTGCAAGAGTGTCAGAGGTGTACCTCAGGTGTCTGAGGTGTGCCTCGGGTGTCAGGCAGTGCCTGGGTGTCAGGGGAAGACAAGAGTGTAGAGGTGTGCCTGGGAGTGTCAGAGGTGCCAGGGGTGTTCAGAGCAGTACCTAGGAGTGTCAGAGGTGTACCTGGGAGTGTTGGAGGTGTACCTGCAAGGGGTGTCGAGGTGTACCTGGGAGTGTCAGAGGTGTACCGGGGGTGTCAGAAGGGTGTACCTGGGAGTTTCTGAGGTGCACCTGGGGAGTATCGAAAGGTGTGCCTGGGGTGTCAGAGGTGCCCAGGGTGTCAGAGGTGTACCAGAGAGTGTCAGTGAGTACCTGGGAGTGTCAAATGTGCACCTGGGGTATCGGAGGTGTGCCTGGGAATATCGGAGGTGTGTACCTGGGAGTGCCAGAGGTGTACCTGGGAGTGTCGGAGGTGTGCCTGGGAGTGTCACAGGTGTACTGGGGTGTCTGAGGTGTGCCTGGGAGGTGTCAAGGTGTACCAGGGAGTGTCAAATATGCACCTGGGGTATCGGAGGTGTATCTGGGAATATCGGAGGTGTGCGCAGGGCCCGGGTGTGCCTGGGAGTGTCGGAGGTGTGCCTGGGAGTGTCAAATGTGCACTGGAAGTATCGGAGGTGTACCTGGGAATATCGGAGGTGTGCCTCAGGTGTCAGAAAGTGTACCTGGGAGTGTCAGAGGTGTACCTTGGGTGTGAAGTGTACCTGGGAGTGTCGGGTTGTACCTGGGAGTGTCGGAGGTGTGCCTGGGAGTGTCAGGTGTGCCTTGGAGTGTCAGAGGTGTGCTGAGAGTGTGGGCGGTGTACCTGGGAGTGTCTGAGGTGTACCTGGGAGTGTCAAGGTGTGCCTAGAGGTGTCAGAGGTGCACTTGGGAGTGTCACAGGTGCACCTGGGAGTGTCTGAGGTGTGCCTGGGCGTGTCTGAGGCTGGCCACCGGGAATGTCAGAGGTGCTGGGAGTGTCAGAGGTGCCTGGGAGTGTCAGAGGTGTACTGAGGTGTCAGGGGTGTGCCTGGAAGTGTCCAGAGGTGTACCTGGGGGTGTCATTGGTGTGCCTGGGGTGTCAGAGGTGTACCAGGGAGTGTCAGTGGTGTGTGGGAGTGTCATTGGTGTGCCTGGAAGTGTCAGGGGGTGTGCCTGGAAGTGTCAGAGGTGTACCTGAGGTGTCTGAGGTGTACTGGGATTGTCAAGGGTGTAACTGGAGTGTCAGGGGTGTACCTGGCAGTGACAGCAGTGTACCTGGGAGTGTCAGAGAGGTGTACCTGGGAGTGTCAGAGGTGTACCTGGGAATGTCTGAGGGTGTACCTGGAAGTGTCTGAGGGTACATGGGTGTCAGAGGTGTATCTGGCAGTGTCAGCGGTGTACCTGGGAGTATCGCGGTGCCTAAGTGTCAGAGGTGTGCCTGGGAGTGTCAGAGGTGCACTTTGGAGTGTCCACGGTGCACGTGGGAGTGATAGGTGTGACTGGGGTGTCTGTGCTGTTCTGGGTGAGTGAGGTGTACCTGGCAGTGTCTGAGTGTACCTGGCAGTGTCAGCGGTGTACCTGGGAGTGTGCGGTGTACCTGGCAGTGTCAGAGGTGTACATGGGAGTGTCAGACGTGCGGGGTGTCGGAGGAGTACACGGGAGCGTCAAAGGAGTACCTGGGAGTGTCAGTGGTGTACATGGGAGTGTTAGAGGTGTACCTGGGGTGTCAGAGGGTGTACCTGGGAGTGTCAGGAGTGTCGGAGGTGTACCTGGGAGTGTGAAGTGGCCTGGGAGTGTCTGGGGTATACTGCCAGGTGTCAGAGGTGTATCTGAGAGTGTCGAGGTGTGCCTGGGTGTCAGGGGTGTGCCTGGGAGTGTCGAGGTGTGCCCGGAGTGTAGAAGTGTGCCTGCGAGTGTCAGGAGGTGTACCTGGGAGTGTCAGAGTATTCTTGGGAGTGTCGGAGGTGTACCTGGGGTGTGGCACGGTGTGGGGTACTTTGCAGAGTGTCAGAGTGTATCTTGAGTTATGGTGCTGGGGAGTAGAGGTGTGCCTGGGAGTGTGGGACGTGTACTTGGGAGTGTCAGTGGTGTACGGAGTGTCAGAGGGTGACCTGGGAGTGTCAGAGGTGTACCTGAGTGTCGAAGGTGTACCTGCACGAGTGTCAGAGGTGTACCTGGGAGTGTTGGAGGTGTGCACGAGGTGTAGAAATGTATCTGCAGTGTCGGAGGTGTACCTGGGGTGTCTGAGGGTGTGCCAGGCAGTGTCTGAGGGTGTACCTGGCAGTGTCTGAGGTTTGCAGCAGTGTCAGCGGTGTACCTGGGGTATCAGCGGTGTGCCTGGGAGTGTTAGAGGCGTATCAGGGAGTGACAGAGGTACCTAGGAGTGTCAGAGGTGTACCTGGGAGTGTGAGAGGTGGCAGGAGCCTCTGCGGTGTACCTGGGAGTGTCAGAGGTGTACCTGGGAGTGTCAGGGGTGTATCAGGGAGTGTCAGTGGAGTACCTGGGAGTGTCAGAGGTGTACGGGAGTGTCAGGGGTGTGCCCTAGGAGTGTCAGAGGTGTATCTGGGAGTTTTAGACGTGTACCTGGGAGTGTCAGAGGTGTATGCCAGGGAATGTCAGTGGAGTACCTGGGGTGTCAGAGGTGTACCAGGGAGTGTCAGAGGCACACAGGGGTGTCATAGGTGTACCTGGGAGTGTCAGAGGTGTACCTGGGAATGTCTGAGGTGTACCTGGAAGTGTCACAGGGGTGTACATGGGTGTCAGAGGTGTATCTGGCAGTGTCAGCGGTGTACCTGAGTATCAGCGGTGTACCTAAGAGTGTCCAGGAATTGTGCCTGGGAGTGTCAGAGGTGCACTTTGGAGTGTCACAGGTGCACGTGGGGTGTCCAAGTGCACTGGTATGCTGTGCTGTTCCTGAGTAGTAGAGTGTACCTGGCAGTGTCTAGGGTGTACTGGCAGTGTCAGCAGTGTACCTGGAGTGTCAGCGGTAGCACTGCTGGCAGTGTCAGAGGTGTACCTGGGAGGTCATACGTGTTCCTGGGAGTGTCCGGAGGAGGCTAGGAGCGTCAAAGGAGTACCTGGAGTGTCAGTAGGTACATGGGAGTGTTAGAGGTGTAGGGAGTGTCAGAGGTGCTGGGAGTGTCAGAGGTATACTTGGGAAGTGTCCGGAGGGTGCTGCACCCTGGGGTGTGAAAGTGTACCTGGGAGTGTCTGGGAGTACCTTGGAGTGTCAGAGGTGTATCTGAGAGTGTCGGAGGTGTACCTGGGAGTGTCAGAGGGTGCCTGGGAGTGTCAGGTGCACCTGGAGTGTAAGAGGTGTACCTGGAGGTGCCGGAGGTGTACCTGGGAGTGTCGGGGTTGTACTTGGGGTGTGAGACGTGTGCAGGGTGTCAGTGGTGCCTGGGAGTGTCAGAGGTGTACCTGGGAGTGTCAGAGGTGTGCAAGTGTCGAGGTGTACCTGCAGTGAGAGGTGTACCTGGGGTAGAGTGTACCAGAGTGTAAGAAATGCATCCGGGAGTGTGTCAGGTGTACCTGGGAGTGTCAGAGGTGTACCTTGGAGTGTCAGAGGTGTATCTGGGAGTTTTAGACGCGTGTACCTGGGAGTGTCAGAGGTGTACCAGGGAATGTCAGTGGAGTACCTGGGAGTGTCAGGGTGTACCTGGAGTGTCAGAGGAGTACGAGTGTCATAGGTGTACCTGGGGTGTCAGAGGTGTACCTGGGAATGTCTGAGGTGTACCTGGAAGTGTCTGAGGTGTACATGGAGTGTCAGAGGTGTATCTGGCAGTGTCAGCGGTGTGTGCCTGGAGTATCAGCGGTGTACCTAGAGTGTCAAAAGTGTGCCTGGGAGTGTCAGGAGTGCACTGGGTGTCACAGGTGCACGTTAGAGTGTCTAAGAGTGTACCTGGGATGTCTGAGCTGTTCCTGGGAGTAGTGAGGTGTACCTGGCAGTGTCTGAGGTGTACCTGGCAGTGTCAGCAGTGTACCTGGAGTGTCAGCGGTGTACCTGGCAGTGTCCAGAGGTGTACCTGGGAGTGTCCAGACGTGTTCCTGGGAGTGTCGGAGAGTACCTGGGAGCGTCAAGGAGTACCTGGGAGTGTCAGTGGTGACATGGAGTTTTAGAGGTGTACGAGTGTCCAGAATTGTACCTGCAAGTGTCAGAGGTATACTCGGGAGTGTCAGGTGTACCTGGGAGTGTACGAAGTGTACCTGCAAGTGTCTGGGAGTATACCTTGGAGTGTCAGAGGTGTATCTGAAAGTGTCCGGAGGTGTACCTGGGAGTGTCCAGAGGTGTACCTGGGAGTGTCGAGGTGTACCTGGGAGTGTAGAAGTGTACAGGAGTGCCGGGAGGTGTACCTGCAAGTGTCGGGGTGTACTTGGGAGGTGGGGACGTGTACTTGGGAGTGTCGGTGGTGGCACATGGCAGAGTGTGGCACATGGGGTGTGAAGGAGTGTACCTGAGAGTGTCGAAGTGTACCTGCAGTGTCAGAGGTGTACCTGGGAGTGTTGGAGAGAGTGTAAGAAATGTATCTGGGAGTGTCGGAGGTGTACCTGCAGGAGTGTCACAGAGGTGTACCAGGCAGTGTCTGAGGTGTACCTGGCAGTGTCTGAGGAGGTTTTACCTGGCAGTGTCAGGAGGTGTACCTGGGAGTATCAGCGCTGTACCTGGGAGTGTTAGAGCGTATCAGGGGCGTGAGGGTACACCTGGGTGTCAGGGGTGCCTGGGAGTGTGAGGGAGTGTACCAGGGACCTCTGCTGATTGTACCTGGGAGTGTCAGGAGGTGTACACAAGGGTGTCAGGGTGTACCCAGGGAGTGTCAGTAGGTACCTGGGAGTGTCCAGGAGGAGGTGTACCTGGGAGTGTCAGAGGTGGCCTTGGAGTGTCCAGAGGTGTACCTGGGAGGTCTCAGAGTGTACCGGGGAATGTCAGTGGAGTACCTGGGGAGTGTCAGAGGTGTACCTGGGAGTGTCAGAGGTACCTGAGAGTGTCACTTAGGTGTACCTGGGAGTGTCGGAGGGCATGCCTGGGAGTGTGAAAGTGTACCTGCTAGGAGTGTCGGAAGGAGGTGTACCTGGGAGTGTCGGAGGTGTACCTGGCAGTGTCAGCGGTGTACCTGGGAGTGTAAGATGTACCAGGGAATGTCAGTGGAGTACCTGGTGTCAGAGGTGTGTGTGCCTGGGAGTGGCTCAGAGGTGTACTGGGAGTGTCAGAGGTGTACCTGGGGTGTCAGAGGTGTACCTGGGAATTGTCGGAGGTGTACCTGGGAGTGTGAAAGTGTACCTGCAAGAATTGTCTGGGAGTGTGTACCTGCAAGGAGTGTCACAGGGTGTACCTGGGAGTGTCGGAGGGTGTACCTCCCGAGTGTCCAGAGGTGTACCTGTGAGTGTCGAAGTGTACCTGGGAGTGAAAATGTGTACCTGCAGGAGTGTCGGAGGTTTACCTGCAAGTGTCAGGAGAGGTGTACCTGCTTGAGTGTCCAGGGGTGTACTTGAGTGAGTAATCAGAGGTGTACCAGGAGTGTCAGCGCTTGAGTGTTCCTGGGAGGTCACTGGTGTGGGAGTGTCAGAGGTGTGTGCAGGGAGTGTCACTTGGTGTACCTGGGAGTGTCATTGGTGTACCTGGGAGTGACAGAGGTGGCCTGGAAGTGTCAGGGGTGTACCTATGGATATTGTCAGGGGTGTACAGGGTGCCTGAGGTGTACCTGGGATTGTCAGAGGGGTGTGCCAGGGGAGTGTCAGGAGGTGTAACTGGGAGTGTCAGGGGTGAACCTAGGTGACCCCGGTGTACCTGGAGTGTGTCAGAGGTGTACACACACCAGGTGTCTGAGGTGTACCTGGGAGTGTCTGAGGTGTACCTGGGAAGTGTCTGAGGTGTACATGGGTGTCCAGAGGTATATCAGCAGTGTCAGCAGTGTACCTGGGAGTGTCAGCAGTGTAACTGCAGTGTCAGAGGTGTACCTGGGAGTGTCAGGGGTGTTCGCTTGGAGTGTCGGAGGAGTACCTGGCAGCGTCAAAGGTACCTAGGAGTGTCAGAGGTGTGCCTGGTAGTGTCAGTGGTTGGCCGCACCAGGGTGTCAGAGGTGTGCCTGGGTGTGGGGGTGTACCTGGGGATTGTCTGTGGTGTAACTGGGAGTATCAGGGGTACCTGGGAGTGACAGCGGTGTACCTGGGAGTGCTGAGGTGTACCTGGGAGCTCAGAGGTGTACCCAGGTGTACCTGGAAGTGTCTGAGGTGTACATGGAGTGTCAGAGGTGTATCTGGCAGTGTTAAGGCACTGAGGTGTCTGGGAGTGTCAGAGGTGTGCCTGGGAGGTCAGGGGTGTAACTTGGAGGTCAGAGGTACCTGGGAGTTTCAGGAGGTGTGCACCTGGGAATGTCTGAGGTGTACCTGAAGTGTCTGAGGTGCAGATGGCTGTCAGAGGTGTATCCGGCAGTGAAGGTGTACCTGGGAGTGCTAAGCGGTGTACCTGGGAGTGTCAGAGGTGTGCCTGGGAGTGTCACAGGTGCACTTGGGACTGTCACAGGTGCACCTGGGAGTGTCTGAGGTGTACCTGGGAGTGTCTGAGGTGTACCTGGGAGTGAGTGAGGTGTACCTGGCAGTGTCTGAGGTGTACCTGGCAGTGTCAGCGGTGTACCTGGGAGTGTCAGCGGTGTACCTGGGAGTGTCAGAGGTGTACCTGCGAGTGCCAGAGGTGTTCCTGGGAGTTTCGGAGGAGTACCTGGGAGCGTCAAAGGATTACCTGGGAGGCAAGAGGTGTACCTGGGAGTGTCAGAGGTGTATCTGGAAGTGTCAGAGGTGAACCAGGGAGTGTCTGAGGTGTACCTGGGAGTATCGGAGGTGTACCTGGGAGTATCGGAGGTGTACCTGGGAGTGTCAGAGGTGTATCAGGAAGTGTCAGAGGTGTATCTGGAAGTGTCAGAGGTGTACCTGGGAGTGTCAGAGGTGTATCAGGAAGTGTCAGAGGTGTATCTGGAAGTGTCAGAGGTGTACCTGGGAGTATGAGAGGTGTACCTGGGAGTGTCAAAGGTGTACCTGGGTGTGTGAGAAGTGTACCTGGGAGTGTCAGAGGTGTACCTGGGAGGGTCGGAGGTGTACCTGTGAGTGTCAGAAGTGTGCCTGGGAGTGTCAGAGGTGCACTTGGGAGTGTCACAGGTGCACCTGGGAGTGTCTGAGGTGTTACTGGGAGTGTCTGAGCTTTACCTGGGAGTGTCTGAGATGTACCTGACAGTGTCTGAGGTGTACCTGGCAGTGTCAGCGGTGTACCTGGGAGCGTCAGCGATATACCTGGGAGTATCATTGGTGTACCTGGAAGTGTCAAGGGTGTACCTGGAAGTGTCAGAGGTGTACCTGAGTGTGTCATTGGTGTACCTGGGAGTGTCAGAGGTGTTCCTGAGAGTGTCAGAGGTGTACCTGGGAATGTCAGAGGTGTACCTGGGAGTGTCAGAGGTGTACCTGGTAGTATCATTGGTGTACCTGGGAGTGTCAGAGGTGTATCTGGAAGTGTCAGAGGTGTACCTGGGAGTATCTGAGGTGTACCTGGGAGTGTCAGAGGTGCACCAAGGAGTGTCAGAGGAGTACCTGGGAGAATCGGAGGTGTACCTGGGAGTATCGGAGGTGTACCTGGGAATGTCAGAGGTGTACCTGGGAGTGTCAAAGGTGAACCAGGGAGTGTCAGAGGTGAACCAGGGAATGTCAGTGGAGTACCTGGGAGTGTCAGAGGTGTACCTGGGAGTGTCAGCGGTGTACCTAGGAGTGTCAGAGGTGTACCTGGGAGTGTGAGAAGTGTACCTGGGAGTGTCAGAGGTGTACCTGGAAGGGTCAGGGGTGTACCTGGAAGTGTCAAGGGTGTACCTGGAAGTGTCAGAGGTGTACCTGGGAGTGCCTCAGGTGTAACTGGGAATGTCAGCGGTGTACCTGGGAGTGTCAGATGTGTGCCTCGGAGTGTCAGAGGTGCACTTGGGAGTGTCACAGGTGCACCTGGGAGTTTCTGAGGTGTAACTGGGAGTGTCTGAGCTTTACCTGGGAGTGTCTGAAGTGTACCTGGCAGTGTCTGAGGTGTACCTGCCAGTGTCAGCGGTGTACCTGGGAGTGTCAGGGGTGTACCTGGGAGTGTCAGCGGTGTACCTGGGAGTGTCAGAGGTGTACCTTGGAGTGTCAGAGGTGTTCCTGGGAGTGTCGGAGGAGTACCTGGCAGCGTCAAAGGAGTACCTGGAGTGCCCAAAGGTGTGCCTAGGAGGTCAGAGGTGCATCTGGGAGTGTCACAGGTGCACCTGGGAGTGTCTGAGGGTACCTGGGAGTGTCTGAGCTGCACGTGGGAGTGGAGGAGGTGTACATGGCAGGTGTCTGAGGTTTACCCAGAAGTCAGCTGCAGTGGGGCGGTGTACCTGGGAGTGTCAGAGGTGTACCTGGGAGGTCAGGACGTTCCTGAGAGTGTCGGAGGAGCACCTGGGAGCGTCAAGGAGTACCTGGGAGGTCAGAGGTGTACCTGGTAGTGTCAGTGGTGTACCTGGGAGTGTCAGAGGTGTACCTGGGAGGCCACAGGTGCCTGGGAGTGCCAGAGGTGTACATGGGTGTGTCAGAGGAGTACGGGAGGAGAGGCCTGGGAGGCTCTGAGGTACTCTCGGAGTGTCTGAGGTGTACTGAGTGTCTAAGGTGTACCTGGGAGGTCAGGAGAACCAGGAGTGTGAGAGGTGTACCTGGAGGACAGAGGTACACCAGGGAGTGTCAGAGCAGTACCTAGGAGT
>NW_024736554.1:0-23295 GCF_018991925.1 Homarus americanus
CGATGAGGGGGCTTTCTTATAATCGATGAGGGGCCTTTGTTATACTCGACCAGGGGACTTTGTTATACTCCAACAGCTGTCTTTGTTATACTCCATCAGGGGCCTTTGTCATACTCGATGAGGAGTCTTTGTTATACTCGATCATGGGACATTACTATCTCGACCAGGGGACTTTGTTATATACGATCAGGGGATATGTTATACTCGATCAGGGGATGTTTTATACTCGATCAGGGGACTTTGTTATACTCGATGAGGAGATTTTGTTACACTCAACCGGGGGCCTTTGTTATACTCGATCAGGGGACATTGTTGTACTCGATCAGGGGACTTTTTTATACTCGATCAGGCGGCTTTGTTATGCTCGATCACGGGAATTTGTTATACTCGACCAGGGGACTTTGTTATACTCGATCATTGAACTTTTTTTTACTCCATCAGGAGACTTTGTTATACTAGACCAGGGGACATTGTTATTCTCGATTAGGAGACTTTGTTATACTCGATAAGGGGGCTTTGTTATCCTCGATCAGGGGACTTTGTTATACTTGACCAGGGGACTTTGTTTTACTCGACCAGGGGACTTTATTATACTCGATCAGGGGACTTTGTTATACTCCTTCAGGGGACTTTGTTATACTCGATGATTGGGCTTTGTTATACTCGATCAGGGGATGTGTTATACTCGATCAGGGGAATTTGTTATACTCAATCAAGAGACATTGTTATACTCAAATGGGACCCTTTGTTATACTCGATCAGGAGACTTTGTTGTACTCGATCAGGGGACTTTGTTATACTCGACCAGGGGACTTTGTTATACTCGATATGGGGACCTTGTTATACACGATGAGGGGGCTTTGATATACTCGATCAGGGGACTTTGTTATACTCGATCAGGGGACTTTGTTATACTCGATCAGGGGGCTTTGATATACTCGATCAGAGGACTTTGTTATACACGATGAGGGGACTTTGTTATACTCGACCAGGGGACTTTTTTATACTCGATGTGGGGACTTTGTTATTCTCGATCAGGGGGCTTTGTTATACTCGATGAGGGGACTTTGTTATACTCGTTGTTTGGTCTTTGTTATACTCGATTAGGGGACTTTGTTATACTCGATGAGGGGACTTTGCTTTTCTCGAGCAAGGGACTTTGTTATACTCGATCATGGGCTTTTGTTATAATCGAACCAGGGGACTTTGTTATACTTGATCATGAAACTTTGTTATACTCCATGAGGGGCCTTTATTATACTGTACTCGACCAGGGGGCTTTGATACTCTCGATCAGGGGACTTTGTTACGCTCGGTCAGGGGACTTTAATATACTCGACAATGGGACTTTGTAATACTCGATTAGGGAACTTTATTATACTCGACCAGGGAAATTTGTTATACTCGATCATTGGACTTTGTTTTACTTGATCAGGAGACTTTGTTATACTCGAATAGGGGCCTTTGTTATACTCAATCAGGGGCCTTTATTACACTATATCAAAGGCTTTTGTTATACTCGAACCAGGGGAATTTGTTATACTCGATCAGGGGACTTTGTTATGCTCGATGATGACCTTTGTTATACTCGATCAGGGGAATTTGTTATATTCGACCAGGGGACGTTTGTTATACTCGACCAGGGGACTTTGTTATACTCGATCAGGGGAATTTAATATACTCGACCAGGGGACTTTGTTATACTCGATCATTGGAGTTTGTTTGACTCGATCAGGAGACTTTGTTATACTCGACCAGGGGGCTTTGATATACTCGATTAGGGGACTTTGTTATACTCGATCAAGAACTTTGTTATACTCGATCAGGAGACTTTGTTATACTCGACCAGTGGAATTTGTTATACTCGACCAGTGGACTTTGTTATACTCGATCAGGAACTTTGTTTTACTCGATTAGGGGACTTTGTTATACTCGACCAGGAACTTTGTTATACTCGATCAGGGGACTTTGTTATGCTCGATCACGGGATATTGTTATACTCGATCAGGAGACTTTGTTATACTCCATCAGCTGTCTTTGTTATACTCCATCACGGACCTTTGTCATACTCGATGAGGGGGCTTTGTTATACTCGATCATGGGTCATTACTATCTCGACCAGGGGACTTTCATATATACGATCAGCGGATATGTTATACTCGATCAGGGGATGTGTTATACTCGATCAGGGGACTTTGTTATACTCGATCAGGGGACTTTGTTGTACTCGGTCAGGGGACTTTTTTATACTCGATCTGGGGGCTTTGTTATACTCGATCAGGGGACTTTGTTATACTCCATTAGCTGTCTTTGTTATACTCCATCCGGGGGCTTTGTCATACTCGATGAGGGGGCTTTGTTATACTCGATGAGGGGCCTTTGTTATACTCGATCAGTGGACTTTTTTATACTCGATGAGGGGGTTTTGTTATACTCGACCAGGGGACTTTGTTATACTCCATTAGCTGTCTTTGTTATACTCCATCCGGGGGCTTTGTCATACTCGATGAGGGGGCTTTGTTTTACTCGATTATGGGACATTACTATCTCGACCAGGGGACTTTGTTATATACGATCAGGGGATATGTTATACTCGATCAGCGGATGTGTTATACTCGTTCAGGGGTCTTTGTTATACTCGATCAGGAGGCTTTGGTATACTCCATCAGCTGTCTTTGTGATACTCCATGAGGGGCCTTTGTCATACTCGATGAGGGGGCTTTATTATACTCGATCATGGGACATTATTATCTCGACCGGGGGACTTTGTTATATACAATCAGATGATATGTTATACTCGATCAGGGGATGTGTTATACTCGATCAGGGGACTGTTTGTACTCGATGAGGGGACTTTTTTTATATTCGATGAGGGGGCCTTGTTATACTCGATCAGGCGGCTTTGTTATGCTCGATAAAGGGACTTTGTTATACTCGATTAGGGGCCTTTGTTATACTCGATCAGGGGACTTTGTAATACTCGACCAAGGGACTTTGTTATACTCGACCAGGTGACTTTGTTATACTCGATCAGGGGATCTTGTTATACACGATGAAGGGGCTTTGATATACTCGATCAGGGGACTTTGTTATACTCCATCAGGGGACTTTGTTATACTCGATCAGGGGACTTTGTTATACTCGATCAGGGGACTTTGTAATACTCGACCAGGGGACTTTGTTATAGTCAACCACGGGACTTTGTTATACTCGATTAGGGGACTTTGTTGCTCTATGGGGGCTTTGATGCCTCTATCAGGGGACATTATACTCGACCATTTATACTCGATGTGGGGAACTGTTATTCTCGATCAGGGGGCTTTGTTATATAGTCGGAGACTTTGTTCTTACACGATGATTGGGCTTTGTTATACTCGATTAGGGGACTTTGTTAGCTTCTTTCGATCACTGAGGGGACTTTGGTATACTTCGACCAGGGGACTTTCATACTTGATCAGGGGACTTTGTTATACTCGATGAGACGCTGTTATACTCGATCAGGAGACTTTGTTATACTTTCAAACCAGGGGACTTTGTTTATACTCGATAGGGGACTTTGTTATATAGTGGTGATTTTAGTGCTTTCGACCAGGGGACTTTGTTATACTCGATCAGGAACTTTGTTATACTCGATTAGGGGACTTTGTTATACTCGATCAGGAACTTTGTTATACTCGATCAGGGGACTTTGTTATACTCGATCATTGGACTTTGTTTTACTCGATCAGGAGACTTTGTTATACTTGACCAGCGGACTTTGTTGTACTCGATCAGGGGACTTTGTTATGCTCGATCACGGGATATTGTTATACTCGATCAGGAGACTTTGTTATACTCGAATAGGAGTCTTTTTTATACTCGACAAGGGAACTTTGTTATGCTCGATCTGGGGACTTTGTTATACTCGATCAGGGACTTTGTAATATCCGATCAGGGAGCTTTCTTATACTCGAAGAGGGGCCTTTGTTATACTCGACCAGGGGACTTTGTTATACTCCATCAGCTGTCTTTGTTATACTCCATCACGGGCCTTTGTCATACTCGATGAGGGGGCTTTGTTATACTCGATCATGGGACATTACTATCTCGACCAGGGGACTTTCTTATATACGATCAGGGGATATGTTATACTCGATCAGGGGATGTGTTATACTCGATCAGGGGACTTTGTTATACTCGATCAGGGGACTTTGTTCTACTCGATCAGGAGACTTTTTTATACTTTCGATCAAGGGGGCTTTGTTATACTCAAAGTCGAGGGACTGTTATACTCCATCAGCTGTCTTTGTGATGATACATACTTAGAGGCGCTGTCCTACGTAGTCGATGAGGGGCTTTGTTTACTCGATCATGGGACATTATCTCGACAGAGACTTTGTTATATCTGATCAGAATGATATATTACTTAAACAAATCAGGGAATATGTTATACTCGATCAAGGGCTTTTTGCTCGATGAGGACTTTTATATTCGATGAGGGGGCCTTGTTTATATGATCAGGCGGCTGTTATGCTCGATAAAGGGACTTTGTTGTATGCTCGATTAGGGCCTTTGTTGCTTGCTTGCCAAGTCAGGGGACTTTATAATACTCGACCAGGGGACTTTGTTATATATAAAACCAGGGACTTTGTTGCTCTCTGATCAGGGGATATTTGTTATACACGATGAAGGGGCTTTGATATACTCAATCAGAGGGACTTTGTTATACTCGATCAGGGGACTTTGTTATACTCGATCAGGGGACTTTGTTATACTCGATCAGTGGACTTTGTTATACTCGATTAGGGGACTTTGTAATACTCGACCAGGGGACTTTGTTATAGTCAACCACGGGACTTTGTTATACTCGATTAGGGGACTTTGTTATACTCGATGAGGGGGCTTTGATATACTCTATCAGGGGACTTTATTATACTCGACCAGGGGACTTTTCTATACTCGATGTGGGGACTTTGTTATTCTCGATCAGTGGGCTTTGTTATACTCGATCAGGGGACTTTGTTATACACGATGATTGGGCTTTGTTATACTCGATTAGGGGACTTTCTTATACTCTAACGGGGGCCTTTGTTATACTCGATCGGGAGACTTTGTTGTACTCGATCAGGGGACTTTGTTATACTCGACCAGGGGACTTTGTTATACTTGATCAGGGGACTTTGTTATACTCGATCAGGGCCTTTGTTATACTCGATCAGGAGACTTTGTTATACTCGACCAGGGGACTTTGTTATACTCGATCAGGGGCCTTTGCTCTACTTGATCAGGGGGCTTTGTTATACTCGATCAGGGGACTTTGTTATTCTCGATAAGGGGGTCTTTGTTATACTCGATCAGGGGGCTTTGTTATACTTGATCAGGGGGCTTTGTTATACTCGATAAGGGGACTTTGTTATTCAAGATAATGGGGGCTTTGTTATACTCGATTAGGGAGCTTTGTTATACTCGATCAGGGGACTTTGTTATATTCGATGAGGGGACTTTTTTATACTCGTTCATGGGACTTTGTTATACTCGATCAGGGGCATTTGTTATACTCGATCAGGGGACTTTGTTATACTCGACCAGGGGACTTTGTTATACTCGATCAGGGGCCTTTGTTATACTTGATCAGGGGGCTTTGTTATACTTGATCAGGGGACTTTGTTATTCTCGATAAGGGGGTCTTTGTTATACTCGATCAGGGGGTTTGTTATACTTGATAAGGGGGCTTTGTTATACTCGATCAGGTGACTTTGTTATTCTCGATAAGGGGGTCTTTGTTATACTCGATCGGGAACTTTGTTGCCTACTCGATCAGGGAGACTTTGTTATACTCGACCAGGGGACTTTGTTATACTCGATCAGGGGCCTTTGTTCTACTTGATCAGGGGCTGTATTACTCGATCAGGGGACTTTGTTATTCTCGATAAGGGGTCTTTGACCTTATTCGATCAGGGGCTTTGTTATAGCGATCAGGGGGCTTTGTTATCTCGATCAGGGGACTTTGTTGTTATTCAAAGATAAGAACTTTGTCATACTCGATCAGGGGGCTTTGTTATACTCGATTAGGGGACTTTGTTATATTCGATGAGAGGACTTTTTTATACTCGATCATGGGACTTTGTTATACTCGATGAGGGGCCTTTGTTATACTCGATCAGGGGACTTTGTTATACTCGATCAGGGGACTTTGTTATACTCGACCAGGGGCCTTTGTTATACTTGATCAGGGGGCTTTGTTATACTCGATCAGGGGACTTTGTTATTCAAGATAAGGGGGGCTTTGTTATACTCAATCAGGGGGCTTTGTTATACTCGATCAGGGAACTTTGCTATACTCGATCAGGGGCCTTTGGTATACTCGTTCAGGCGTCTTTGTTATACTCGACCAGGGGACTTTGCTATACTCGATTAGGGGCCTTTGTTAGACTCGATCAAGGCCCTTTGTTATACTCGATCAGGGGACTTTGTTATACTCGATCAGGCGACTTTGTTATACTCGATCAGGGGCTTTGTTATACTCAATCAGGGAACTTTGTTATACTCGATCAGGGGCCTTTGTTATAATCGTTCAGGGGACTTTGTTATACTCGATCAGGGGACTTTGTTATACTCGACCAGGGGTTGTTATACTCGATCAGGGCCTTTGTTATTGTCGATTAGAGGACTTTGTTAAACTCGATGAGGAGACTTTGTTATACTCCATCACGGGACTTTGTTATATTCGATGAGGGGACTTTGTTATACTCGATCAGGGGACTTTTTTATACTCGATCGAGGGCCTTTGTTATACTCGTTCAGGCGCCTTTGTTATATTCGATCAGGGGCCTTTGTTATACTCGACCAGGGGACTTTGTTATATTCGATCAGGGGCTTTTGTTAAATTCGATCAGGGGCCTTTCTTATACTCAATCAGGGGACTTTGTTATACTTTTCGGCCAAGGTTTCTTTGTTATACCCGATCAGGGGACTTTGCTATACTCGATCAGGGGACATCGTTATACTCTATGAGGGGGGCTTTGTTATACTCGATCAGGGAACTTTGTTATACTCGGTGAGGGGAATTTGTTACACTTGATCAGGTTACTTTGTTATACTCGTTCAGGGGAATTTGTTATACTTGATTAGGGGACTTTGTTATACTCGATGAGGGGGCTTTGTTATACACGATCAGGGGCTTTGTTATACTTGATCAGTGGCCTTTGTTATAATCGTTAAAGGGACTTTGTTATACTCGATCAGGGGACTTTGTTATACTCGATCAAGGGACTTTGTTATACTCGACCAGGGGAGTTTGATATACTCGACCAGGGGACTTTGTTATACTCGATGAGGGGCCTTTGTTAAACTCGATGAGGTGCCTTTGTTATACTCGATCAGGGGACTTTGTTATACTCTATCAGGAGACTTTGTTATACTCGATCAGGGGGCTTTGTTATACTCGATCAGGGAACTTTGTTATACTCGATCAGGGGACTTTGCTATAATCGTTCAGGGGACTTTGTTATAATCGATCAGGGGACTTTGTTATACTCGATAAGGGGACTTTGTTTTAATCGACCAGGGGAGTTTGCTATACTCGACCAGGGGACTTCGCTATACTCGATCAGGGGCCTTTGTTAAACTTGATCAGGGGCCTTTGTTATACTCGATCAGGTGACTTTGTTATACTCGATCAGGGGACTTTGTTATACTCGATCAGCGGACTTTGTTATACTCGATCAGGAGACTTTGTTATACTCGATCAGGGGCCTTTGTTATACTCGATCAGGGGCCTTTGTTATACTCGATCAGGGGACTTTGTTATACTCAACCAGGGTTCTTTGTTATACTTGACCAGGGGAGTTTGTTATACTCGACCAGGGGACTTTGTTATACTCGATGAGGGGCCTTTGTTAAACTCTATGAGGGACCTTTGTTATACTCGATCCGGGGACTTTGTTATACTCGATCAGGGGACTTTGTTATACTTGACCAGGTGAGTTTGTTATACTCGACCAGGGGACTTTGTTATACTCAATGAGGGGTCTTTGTTAAACTTGATGAGGGGCCTTTGTTATACTCGACCAGGGGACTTTGTTATACTCGATCAGGGGCCTTTGTTAAACTCGATCAGGGGCCTTAGTTATACTCGATCAGGGAACTTTGTTATACTCGATCAGGGGACTTTGTTATACTCGACCAGGTGAGTTTGTTATACTCGACTAAAGGACTTTGTTATACTCAATGAGGGGCCTTTGTTAAACTCGATGAGGGGCCTTTGTTATACTCGACTAGGGGACTTTGTTATACTCGATCAGGGGCCTTTGTTAAACTCGATTTGGGGCCTTTGTTATACTCGATTAGGAGACTTTGTTATACTCGATCAGGGGACTTTGTTATACTCGATCAGCGGACTTTGTTATACGCGATGAGGGGCCTTTGTTATACTCGATCAGGGGCCTTTGTTATACTCCATCAGGGGACTTTGTTATACTCGACCAGGGTTCTTTGTTATACCCGATCAGGGGAATTTGCTATACTCGATCAGGGGACATTGTTATACACTATGAGGGGGGCTTTGTTATACTCGATCAGGGAACTTTGTTATACTCGGTGAGGGGACTTTGTTACACTCGATTAGGGGACTTTGTTATACTCGTTCAGGGGACTTTGTTATACTCGTTCAGGGGACTTTGTTATACTTGATCAGGGGACTTTGTTATACTCGATGAGGGGGCTTTCTTATACACGATCAGGGGGCTTTGTTATACTTGATCAGTGGCCTTTGTTATAATCGTTCAAGGGACTTTGTTATACTCGATCAGGGGACTTTGTTATACTCGATCAGGGGACTTTGTTAAACTCGACCAGGGCAGTTTGATATACTCGACCAAGGGACTTTATTATACTCGATGAGGGGCCTTTGTTAAACTCGATGAGGGGCCTTTGTTATACTCGACCAGGGGACTTTGTTATACTCGATCAGGGGCCTTTGTTAAACTCGATCAGGGGCCTTTGTTATACTCGACCAGGGGACTTTGTTTCACTTGATCAGGGGCCTTTGTTAAACTCGATCAGGGGCCATAGTTATACTCGATCAGGGGACTTTGTTATACTCTATCAGGGGACTTTGTTATACTCGATCAGGGGAGTTTGTTATACTCGACCAGGGGACTTTGTTATACTCGATCAGGGGCCTTTGTTATACTCGATCAGGAGCCTTTGTTATACTCGATCAGGGGACTCTTTTTATATGATCAGAGACTTTGTTATACTCGACCAGGTGAGTTTGTTATACTCGACCAGGGGACTTTGTTATAGATCAGGGCCCTTTGTTAAAGCTTCGATGAGGGCCTTTGTTAAACTCGATGGTTGCTATTTATACTCGACCAGGGACTTTCTTACACTAGATCAAGGGGCCTTTGTTAAAGCTCGATCGGTAGCGTTATACTCGATTAGGGACTTTGTTTATACTCGATCAGGGGACTTTGGTATACTCACGACCCGGAGTGAGTTTTGTTGCGCAAACCAGGGGTTTGTTATACTCGTTCAGGGGACTTTGTTATATTCGATGAGGGGCCTTTGCTATACTCAATGAGGGCCTTTGTTAAACTCATTAGAGGACCCTTTTTGTTACATGCTCGACCGGGGGACTTTGTTACATAGTCGCAGGGGCTTTGTTAAAACTCGATGGGCTATAGTTATACTTTCGATCAGAGGACTTTGTTCTCGATCAGCGGATTTTTGTTATACTTTCTGATCAGGAGACTTTGTTATACTTTCGTTAGGGGCTGTTATACTCGATTAGGGGCCTTTGTTATATACTCGATCAGGGACTTTGTTATACTCAACCAGGGTTCTTTGTTATACTTGACAAGGGGAGTTTGTTATACTCGACCAGGTGACTTTGTTATACTAGATGAGGGGCCTTTGTTAAACTCGATGAGGGACCTTTGTTATACTCGACCAGGGGACTTTCTTACACTCGATCAGGGCCTTTGTTATACTCGATTAGGGGACTTTGTTATACTCGATCAGGGGACTTTGTTATACTCGATCAGGGACTTTGTTATGCTCGATAGGGGACGTTGTTATACTCGATCAGAGGATATTGTTATACTCGACCAGGGGAGTTTGATATACTCGACCAGGGTCTTTGTTATACTCGATGAGGGGCCTTTGTTAAACTCGATGAGGGGCCTTTGTTATACTCGACCAGGGGACTTTGTTAAACTCGATCAGGGGCCATTGTTATACTCGATCAGGGGACTTTGTTATACTCTATCAGGGGACTTTGTTATACTCGATCAGGGGGCTTTGTAATACTCGATTAGGGAACTTTGTTATACTCGATCAGGGGACTTTGTTATAATCGACCAGGGGAGTTTGTTATACTCGACCAGGGGACTTTGCTATACTCGATCAGGAGACTTTGTTATACTCGATGACGGGCCTTTGTTAAACTCTATGAGGGACCTTTTTTATACTCGACCAGGGAACTTTGTTATAATCGTTCAGGGGACTTTGTTATACTCGATCAGGGGACTTTGTCATACTCGATCAGGGGACTTTGTTATACTCGATCAGGGGACTTTGTTATATTCGATCACCGGATTTTGTTATACTCCATCAGGAGACTTTGTTATACTCGATGAGGGGCCTTTGTTAAACTTGATCAGGGGCCTTTGTTATACACGATCAGGGGACTTTGTTATACTCGATCAGGGGACTTTGTTATACTCGATCAGCGGACTTTGTTATACTCGATCAGGAGACTTTGTTATACTCGATGACGGGCCATTGTTATACTCTATGAGGGACCTTTGTTATACTCGACCAGGGGACTTTGTTATAATCGTTCAGGGGACTTTGTTATACTCGATCAGGGGACTTTGTTATACCCGATCAGGGGACTTTGTTATAATAGACCAGGGGAGTTTGTTATACTCGATCAGGGGACTTTGTTATACTCGATCAGCGGACTTTGTTATACTGGATCAGGAGACTTTGTTATACTCGATGAGGGGCCTTTGTTATACTCGATCAGGGGCCTTTGTTATACTCGATCAGGGGACTTTGTTATACTCAACCAGGGTTCTTTGTTATACTTGATCAGCGGACTTTGTTATACTCGATTAGGAGACTTTGTTATACTCGATCAGGGGCCTTTGTTATACTCGATCAGGGGCCTTTGTTATACTCGATCAGGGGACTTTGTTATACTCAACCAGGGTTCTTTGTTATACTTGACCAGGGGAGTTTGTTATACTCGACCAGGGGACTTTGTTATACTCGATGACGGGCCTTTGTTAAACTCTATGAGGAACCTTTGTTATACTCGACCAGGGGACTTTGTTACACTTTCGATTAGGGGCTTTGTTAAGCTTCGATCAGGGACGCTGTTATACCGATTAGGAGGCTTTATTTATATGATCAGGGACTTTGTTATACTCGATCAGCGGACTTTGTTATACTCGATGAGGGCTTTGTTATATATACTCGATCAAGGGGCCTTTGTTGCCACTCCATCAGGGGACTTTGTTATACTCGGCAGGGTTCTTTGAACATACCCGATCAGAATTTGTTATACTCGTCAGGGGACATTGTTATACACACTATGAGGGGGGCTTTGTTATACTCGATCAGGGAACTTTGTTATACTCGGTGAGGACTTTGTTACACACTCGATTAGGGACTTTGTTATACTCGTTCAGGGGACTTTGTTATACTCGTTCATGGGACTTTGTTATACTTGATCAGGGGACTTTGTTATACTCGATGAGGGGCTTTGTTATACACGATCAGGGGCTTTGTTATACTTGATCAGTGGCCTTTGTTTATAATCGTTCAAGGGACTTTGTTATACTCGATCAGGGGACTTTGTTATACTCGATCAGGAGACTTTGTTATACGCGACCAGGGGAGTTTGATATACTCGACCAGGGGACTTTGTTATACTCGATGAGGGGCGTTTGTTCAACTCGATGAGGGGCCTTTGTTATACTCGACCAGGGGACTTTATTATACTCGATCAGGGGCCTTTGTTAAACTCGATCAGGGGCCTTTGTTATAATCGACCAGGGGACTTTGTTTCACTTGATCAGGGGCCTTTGTTAAACTCGATCAGGGGCCATAGTTATACTCGATCAGGGGACTTTGTTATACTCTATCAGGGGACTTTGTTATACTCGATCAGGGGAGTTTGTTATACTAGAGCAGGGGACTTTGTTACACTCGATCAGGGGCCTTTGTTAAACTCAATCAGGGGCCTTTGTTATACTCGATCAGGGGACTCTGTTATACTCGATCAGGGGACTTTGTTATACTCGACCAGGTGAGTTTGTTATACTCGACCAGGGACTTTGTTATACTCGATCAGGGCCCTTTGTTAAACTCGATGAGGGGCCTTGTTAAACTCGATGAGGGACCTTTGTTATACTCGACCAGGGGACTTTCTTACACTAGATCAGGGGCCTTTGTTAAACTCGATCAGGGGCCATAGTTATACTCGATTAGGGGACTTTGTTATACTCGATCAGGGGCCTTTGGTATACTCGACCAGGTGAGTTTGTTATACTCGACTAGGGGAGTTTGATATACTCGACCAGGGGACTTTGTTATATTCGATGAGGGGCCTTTGTTAAATTCGATGAGGGGCCTTTGTTAAACTCGATGAGGGACCTTTGTTATGCTCGACCGGGGGACTTTGTTACACTCGATCAGGGGCCTTTGTTAAACTCGATCAGGGGCTATAGTTATACTCGATCAGGGGACTTTGTTATTCTCGATCAGCGGATTTTGTTATACTCGATCAGGAGACTTTGTTATACTCGATGAGGGGCCTTTGTTATACTCGATCAGGGGCCTTTGTTATACTCGATCAGGGGACTTTGTTATACTCAACCAGGGTTCTTTGTTATACTTGACCAGGGGAGTTTGTTATACTCGACCAGGGGACTTTGTTATACTCGATGACGGGCCTTTGTTAAACTCTATGAGGGACCTTTGTTATACTCGACCAGGGGACTTTGTTACACTCGATCAGGGGCCTTTGTTAAACTCGATCAGGGGCCATAGTTATACTCGATCAGGGGACTTTGTTATACTCTATCATGGGACTTTGTTATACTCGATCAGGGGAGTTTGTTATACTCGACCAGGGGACTTTGTTATACTCGATCAGGGGCCTTTGTTAAACTCGATCAGGGGCCTTAGTTATACTCGATCAGGGAACTTTGTTATACTCGATCAGGGGACTTTGTTATACTCGACCAGGTGAGTTTGTTATACTCGACTAAAGGACTTTGTTATACTCAATGAGGGGCCTTTGTTAAACTCGATGAGGGGCCTTTGTTATACTCGACTAGGGGACTTTGTTATACTCGATCAGGGGCCTTTGTTAAACTTGATTTGGGGCCTTTGTTATACTTTCGATTAGGAACTTTGTTATATGATCCAGGGGACTTTGTTATACTCGATCAGCGGACTTTGTTATACTCGATGAGGGGCCTTTGTTATATACTCGATCAGGGCCTTTGTTGCCTCCATCAAGGGACTTTGTTATACTCGACCAGGGTTCTTTGTTATATACCCGATCAGGGGAATTTGCTATACTCGATCAGGGACATTGTTACGCATACACTATGAGGGGGCTTTGTTATACTCGATCAGAACTTTTGTTATACTCGGTGAGGGACTTTGTTACACTCGATTAGGGACTTTATTTATACTCGTTCAGGGGACTTTGTTATACTCGTTCAGGGGACTTTGTTATGTATACTCGATGAGGGGGCTTTGTTATACGATCCAGGGCTTTGTTGTTATACTTGATCAGTGGCCTTTGTTATAATCGTTAAAGGGACTTTGTTATACTCGATCAGGGGACTTTGTTATACTCGATCAGGGGGCTTTGTTATACTCGACCAGGGGAGTTTGATATACTTGACCAGGGGACTTTGTTATACTCGATGAGGGGCCTTTGTTAAACTCGATGAGGGGCCTTTGTTTTACTCGACCAGGGGACTCTGTTATACTCGATCAGGGGCCTTTGTTTAACTCGATCAGGTGCCTTTGTTATGCTCGATCAGGGTCTTTGTTTCACTTGATCAAGGGGCCTTTGTTAAACTCGATCCAGGGCCATAGTTATACTCGATCAGGGGACTTTGTTATACTCTATCAGGGGACTTTGTTATACTCGATCAGGGGAGTTTGTTATACTCGACCAGGGGACTTTGTTATACTCGATCAGGGGCCTTTGTTAAACTCAATCAGGAGCCTTTCTTATACTCGATCAGGGGACTCTTTTATACTCGATCAGGGGACTTTGTTATACTCGACCAGGTGAGTTTGTTATACTCGACCAGGGGACTTTATTATACTCGATCAGGGCCCTTTGTTAAACTCGATGAGGGGCCTTTGTTAAACTCGATGAGGGACCTTTGTTATACTCGACCATGGGACTTTCTTACACTAGATCAGGGGCCTTTGTTAAACTCGATCAGGGGCCATAGTTATGCTCGATCAGGGGACTTTGTTATACTCGATCAGGGGACTTTGGTATACTCGACCAGGTAGTTTGTTATACTCGACAGAGGGAGTTTGTTATACTTTCGACCAGGGGACTTTGTTATATTAGATGAGGGGCCTTTGTTAAATTCGATGAGGGGCCTTTGTTAAACTCGATGAGGACCTTTGTTATGCTCGACCAGGGACTTTGTTACACTCGATCCAGGGGCCTTTGTTAAACTCGATCAGGGGCTATAGTTATACTCGATCAGGGGACTTTGTTATACTCGATCAGCGGATTTTGTTATACTCGATCAGGAGACTTTGTTATACTTGATGAGGGGCCTTTGTTATACTCGATCAGGGGCCTTTGTTATACTCGATCAGGGGATTTTGTTATACTCAACCAGGGTTCTTTGTTATACTTGACCAGGGGAGTTTGTTATACTCGACCAGGTGACTTTGTTATACTCGATGAGGAGCCTTTGTTAAACTCGATGAGGGACCTTTGTTATGCTCGACCAGGGGACTTTCTTACACTCGATCAGGGGCCTTTGTTAAACTCGATCAGGGGCCATAGTTATACTCGATCAGGGGACTTTGTTATACTCGATCAGCGGATTTTGTTATACTCGATCAGGGGACTTTGTTATACTCGATCAGGGGACTTTGGTATACTCGACCAGGTGAGTTTGTTGTACTCGACCAGGGGAGTTTCATATACTCGACCAGGGGACTTTGTTATATTCGATGAGGGGACAATTGTTACACTCGATGAGGGGCCTTTGTTAAACTCGATGAGGGACCTTTGTTATACTCGACCAGGGGACTTTGTTACACTCGATCAGGGGCCTTTGTTAAACTCGATCAGGGGCCATAGTTTTACTCGATCAGGGGACTTTGTTATACTCGATCAGCGGATTTTGTTATACTCGATCAGGAGACTTTGTTATACTTGATGAGGGGCCTTTGTTATACTCGATCAGGGGCCTTTGTTATACTCGATCAGGGAACTTTGTTATACTCAATCAGGGTTCTTTGTTATACTTGACCAGGGGAGTTTGTTATACTCGACCAGGTGACTTTGTTATACTCGATGAGGGGCCTTTGTTAAACTCGATGAGGGACCATTGTTATACTCGACCAGGGGACTTTCTTACACTAGATCAGGGGCCTTTGTTAAACTCGATCAGGGGCCATAGTTATACTCGATCAGGGGACTTTGTTATACTCGATCAGGGGACTTTGGTATACTCGACCAGGTGAGTTTGTTATACTCGACCAGGGGAGTTTGATATACTCGACCAGGGGACTTTGTTATATTCGATGAGGGGCCTTTGTTAAACTCGATGAGGGGCCTTTGTTAAACTCAATGAGGGACCTTTGTTATACTCGACCAGGGGACTTTGTTACACTCGATCAGGGGCCTTTGTTAAACTCGATCAGGGGCCATAGTTATACTCGATCAGGGGACTTTGTTATACTAGATCAGCGGATTTTGTTATACTCGATCAGGAGACTTTGTTATACTTGATGAGGGGCCTTTGTTATACTCGATCAGGGGACTTTGTTATACTCAACCAGGGTTCTTTGTTATACTTGACCAGGGGAGTTTGGTATACTCGACTAGGTGACTTTGTTATACCCGATGAGGGGCCTTGTTAAACTCGATGAGGGACCTTTGTTATACTCGATCAGGGGCTTTTGTTAAACTCGATCAGGGGCCTTTGTTATACTCGATCAGGGGACTTTCTTATACTCGATCAGGGGACTTTGTTATACTCGATCAGCGGACTTTGTTATGCTCGATCAGGGGACGTTGTTATACTCGATCAGGGGCCTTTGTTATACTCGATCACGGACCTTTGTTATACTCCATGAAGGGGACTTTGTTATACTCGACTAGGGTTCTTTGTTATACTCGATCAGGGGACTTTGTTATACTCGATCAGCGGACTTTGTTATATTCGATGAGGGGCCTTTGTTATACCCGATCAGGGGACCTTCTATACTCGATCAGGGGACATTGTTATACTCTATGAGGGGGGCTTTGTTATACTCGTTCAGGGGACTTTGTTTTACTTGATTAGGGGACTTTGTTATACTCGATGAGGGGGCTTTGTTATTCACGATCAGGGGGCTTTGTTATACTTGATCAGGGGCCTTTGTTATAATCGTTCAATGGACTTTGTTATACTCGATCAGGGGACATTGTTATACTCGATCAGAGGATATTGTTATACTCGACCAGGGGAGTTTGATATACTCGACCAGGGTCTTTGTTATACTCGATGAGGGGCCTTTGTTAAACTCGATCAGGGGACTTTGTTATACTCGATTAGGGGCCTTTGTTAAACTCAACCAGGGTTCTTTGTTATACTTGACCAGGGGAGTTTGTTATACTCGACCAGGTGACTTTGTTATACTCGATGAGGAGCCTTTGTTAAACTCGATCAGGGGCTTTGTTATACTCGATTAGGGAACTTTGTTATACTCGATCAGGGGACTTTGTTATAATCGACCAGGGGAGTTTGTTATACTCGACCAGGGGACTTTGCTATACTCGATGAGGAGACTTTGTTATACTCGATGACGGGCCTTTGTTAAACTCTATGAGGGACCTTTTTTATACTCGACCAGGGGATTTGTTATAATCGTTCAGGGTACTTTGTTATACTCGATCAGGGGACTTTGTCATACTCGATCAGGGGACTTTGTTATACTCGATCAGGGGACTTTGTTATTTATACTCGATCACCGGTTTTGTTATACTCCATCAGGAGACTTTGTTATACTCGATGAGGGCCTTTGTTAAGCTTGATCAGGGGAGTTTGTTATACTCGACCAGGGGACTTTGTTATACTCGATCAGGGACCTTTGTTAAACTCGATCAGGGGCCTTTGTTATACTCGAACCGGGGACTTTGTTATACTCGATGACGGGCCATTGTTAAACTCTATGAGGGACCTTTGTTATACTCGACCAAGGGACTTTGTTATAATCGTTCAGGGGACTTTGTTATACTCGATCAGGGGACTTTGTTATACCCGATCAGGGGACTTTGTTATAATCGACCGGGGGAGTTTGTTATACTCGATCAGGGGACTTTGTTATACTCGATCAGCGGACTTTGTTTTACTCGATCAGGAGACTTTGTTATACTCGATGAGGGGCCTTTGTTATACTCGATAAGGGGCCTTTCTTATACTCGATCAGGGGACTTTGTTATACTCAACCAGGGTTCTTTGTTATACTTGATCAGCGGACTTTGTTATACTCGATCAGGAGACTTTGTTATACTCGATGAGGGGCCTTTGTTATACTCGATGAGGGGCCTTTGTTATACTCGATCAGGGGACTTTGTTATACTCAACCAGGGTTCTTTGTTATACTCGATGACGGGCGTTTGTTAAACTCTATGAGGGACCTTTGTTATACTCGACCAGGGGACTTTGTTACACTCGATCAGGGGCTTTTGTTAAACTCGATCAGGGGCCATAGTTATACTCGATCAGGGGACTTTGTTATACTCTATCATGGGACTTTGTTATACTCGATCAGGGGAGTTTGTTATACTCGACCAGGGGACTTTGTTATACTCGATTAGGGGCCTTTGTTAAACTCACTCAGGGGCCTTTGTTATACTCGATCAGGGAACTTTGTTATACTCGATCAGGGGACTTTGTTATACTCGACCAGGTGAGTTTGTCCTTTGTTATACTCGACCAGGGGACTTTGTTATACTCGATCAGGGGCCTTTGTTAAACTCGATTTGGGGCCTTTGTTATACTCGATCAGGAGACTTTGTTATACTCGACCAGGGGACTTTCTTACACTAGATCAGGGGCTTTTGTTAAACTCGATCTGGGGCCTTTGTTATACTCGATCAGGGGCCTTTGTTATACTCGATCAGGGGACTTTGTTATACTATGCTCGACCAGGGGAGTTTGTTATACTCGACCAGGGGAGTTTGATATACTCGACCAGGGGACTTTGTTATATTCGATGAGGGGCCTTTGTTAAACTCGATGAGGGGCAGGGGCTTTTGTTAAACTCGATCTGGGGCCATAGTTATACTCGATCAGGGGACTTTGCTATACTCGATCAGGGGACTTTGGTATACTCGACCAGGTGAGTTTGTTATACTCGACCAGGGGAGTTTGATATACTCGACCAGGGGACTTTGTTATATTCGATGAGGGGCCTTTGTTAAACTCGATGAGGGGCCTTTGTTAAACACAATGAGGGACCTTTGTTATACTCAACCAGGGGACTTTGTTATACTCGATCAGGGGCTTTTGTTAAACTCGATCAGGGGACTTTGTTATACTCGATCAGCGGACTTTGTTATGCTCGATCAGGGGACGTTGTTATACTCGATCAGGGGCCTTTGTTATACTCGATCACGGACCTTTGTTATACTCCATGAGGGGACTTTGTTATACTCGACTAGGGTTCTTTGTTATACTCGATCAAGGGACTTTGTTATACTCGATCAGCGGACTTTGTTATACTCGATCAGGGGCCTTTGTTATACCCGATCAGGGGACCTTCTATACTCGATCAGGGGACATTGTTATACTCTATGAGGGGGGCTTTGTTATACTCGTTCAGGGGACTTTGTTTTACTTGATTAGGGGACTTTGTTATACTCGATGAGGGGGCTTTGTTATACACGATTGTTATACTTGATCAGGGGCCTTTGTTATAATCGTTCAAGGGACTTTGTTATACTCGATAAGGGGACATTGTTATACTCGATCAGAGGATATTGTTATACTCGACCAGGGGAGTTTGATATACTCGACCAGGGTCTTTGTTATACTCGATGAGGGGCCTTTGTTAAACTCGATGAGGGGCCTTTGTTATACTCGACCAGGGGACTTTGTTATACTCGATTAGGGGCCTTTGTTAAACTCGATCAGGGGCCATTGTTATACTCGATCAGGGGACTTTGTTATACTCTATCAGGGGACTTTGTTATACTCGATCAGGGGGCTTTGTTATACTCGATTAGGGAACTTTGTTATACTCGATCAGGGGACTTTGTTATAATCGACCAGGGGAGTTTGTTATACTCGACCAGGGGACTTTGCTATACTCGATCAGGAGACTTTGTTATACTCGATGACGGGCCTTTGTTAAACTCTATGAGGGACCTTTTTTATACTCGACCAGGGGAACTTTGTTATAATCGTTCAGGGGACTTTGTTATACTCGATCAGGGGACTTTGTCATACTCGATCAGGGGACTTTGTTATACTCGATCAGGGGACTTTGTTATACTCGATCAGCGGACTTTGTTATACTCGATCAGGAGACTTTGTTATACTCGATGACGGGCCATTGTTATACTCTATGAGGGACCTTTGTTATACTCGACCAGGGGACTTTGTTATAATCGTTCAGGGGACTTTGTTATACTCGATCAGGGGACTTGTTATACCCGATCAGGGGACTTTGTTATAATCGACCAGGGGAGTTTGTTATACTCGACAGGGGACTTTGTTATACTCGATCAGGGACTTTGTTAGATCAGAGACTTTGTTATACTCGATGAGGGGCCTTTGTTATACTCGATCAGGGGCCTTTGTTATACTCGATCAGGGGACTTTGTTATACTCAACCAGGGTTCTTTGTTATACTTGATCAGCGGACTTTGTTATACTCGATCAGGAGACTTTGTTATACTCGATGAGGGGCCTTTGTTATACTCGATTAGGGGCCTTTGTTATACTCGATCAGGGGACTTTGTTATACTCAACCAGGGTTCTTTGTTATACTTGACCAGGGGAGTTTGTTATACTCGACCAGGGGACTTTGTTATACTCGATGACGGGCCTTTGTTAAACTCTATGAGGGACCTTTGTTATACTCGACCAGGGGACTTTGTTTCACTTGATCAGGGGCCTTTGTTAAACTCGATTAGGGGCCATAGTTATACTCGATCAGGGGACTTTGTTATACTCTATCAGGGGACTTTGTTATACTCGATCAGGGGAGTTTGTTATACTCGACCAGGGGACTTTGTTATACTCGATTAGGGGCCTTTGTTAAACTCGATCAGGGGCCTTTGTTATACTCGATCAGGGAACTTTGTTATACCGATCAGGGGACTTTGTTATACTCGACCAGGTGAGTTTGTTATACTCGACCAAAGGACTTTGTTATACTCAATGAGGGGCCTTTGTTAAACTCGATGAGGGGCCTTTGTTATACTCGACCAGGGGACTTTGTTATACTCGATCAGGGGCCTTTGTTAAACTCGATTTGGGGCCTTTGTAAATACTCGATCAGAGACTTTGTTATACTCGATCAGGGGACTTTGTTATACTCGATCAGCGGACTTTGTTATACTCGATGAGGGGCCTTTGTTATACTCGATCAGGGGCCTTTATTATACTCCATCAGGGGACTTTGTTATACTCGACCAGGGTTCTTTGTTATACCCGATCAGGGGAATTTGCTATACTCGATCAGGGGACATTGTTATACACTATGAGGGGGGGCTTTGTTATACTCGATCAGGGAACTTTGTTATACTCGGTGAGGGGACTTTGTTACACTCGATTAGCGGAGGGGACTTTGTTATACTCGTTCAGGGGACTTTGTTATACTTGATCAGGGGACTTTGTTATACTCGATGAGGGGGCTTTGTTATACACGATCAGGGGCTTTGTTATACTTGATCAGTGGCCTTTGTTATAATCGTTCAAGGGACTTTGTTATACTCGATCAGGGGACTTTGTTATACTCGATCAGGGGACTTTGTTATACGCGACCAGGGGAGTTTGATATACTCGACCAGGGGACTTTGTTATACTCGATGAGGGGCGTTTGTTAAACTCGATGAGGGGCCTTTGTTATACTCGACCAGGGGACTTTGTTATACTCGATCAGGGGCCTTTGTTAAACTCGATCAGGAGCCTTTGTTATACTCGATCAGGGGACTTTGTTATACTCTATCAGGAGACTTTGTTATACTCGATCAAGGGGCTTTGTTACTTGATCAGGAACTTTGTTATACTCGATCAGGGGCCTTTGTTATAATCGTTCAGGGGACTTTGTTATACTCGATCAGGGACTTTGTTATACTCGATAAGGGGACTTTGTTATAATCGACCAGTGGAGTTTGTTATACTCGACCAGGGGACTTTGCTATACTCGATCAGGGGCCTATGTTAAACTTGATCAGGGGCGTTTCTTATACTCGATTAGGGGACTTTGTTATACTCGATCAGGGGACTTTGTTATACTTGATCAGCGGACTTTGTTATACTCGATCAGGAGACTTTGTTATACTCGATGAGGGGCCTTTGTTATACTCGATCAGGGGCCTTTGTTATACTCGATCAGGGGACTTTGTTATACTCAACCAGGGTTCTTTGTTATACTTGACTAGGGGACTTTGTTATACTCGACCAGGGGTCTTTGTTATACTCGATGAGGGGCCTTTGTTAAACTCGATGAGGGACCTTTGTTATACTCGACCAGAGGACTTTGTTACACTCGATCAGGGGCCTTTGTTAAACTCGATCAGGGGCCATAGTTATACTCGATCAGGGGACTTTGTTATACTCGATCAGCGGATTTTGTTATACTCGATCAGGAGACTTTGTTATACTGATGAGGGGCCTTTGTTATACTCGATCAGGGGCCTTTGTTATACTCGATCAGGGGACTTTGTTATACTCAACCAGGGTTCTTTGTTATACTTGACCAGGGGAGTTTGTTATACTCGACCAGGTGACTTTGTTATACTCGATGAGGGGCCTTTGTTAAACTCGATGAGGGACCTTTGTTATACTCGACCAGGGGACTTTCTTACACTAGATCAGGGGCCTTTGTTAAACTCGATCAGGGGCCATAGTTATACTCGATCAGGGGACTTTGTTATACTCGATCAGGGGACTTTGGTATACTCGACCAGGTGAGTTTGTTATACTCGACCAGGGGACTTTGTTATACTCAATGAGGGGCCTTTGTTAAACTCGATGAGGGGCCTTTGTTATACTCGTCCAGGGGACTTTGTTATACTCGATCAGGGGCCTTTGTTAAACTCGATCAGAGGCCTTTGTTATACTCGATCAGGGGACTTTGTTATACTCAATCAGGGGACTTTGTTATACTCGTTCAGCGGACTTTGTTATACTCGATCACGGGCCTTTGTTATACTCCATGAGGGGACTTTGTTATACTCGACCAGGGTTCTTTGTTATACTCGATCAGGGGACTTTGTTATACTCGATCAGGGGCCTTTGTTATACCCAATCAGGGGACTTTCTATACTCGATCAGGGGACATTGTTATACTCTATGAGGGGGGCTTTGTTATACTCGTTCAGGGGACTTTGTTATACTTGATCAGGGGACTTTGTTTTACTCGATGAGGGGGCTTTGTTATACACGATCAGGGGGCTTTGTTATACTTGATCAGGGGCCTTTGTTATAATCGTTCAAGGGACGTTGTTATACTCGATCAGGGGACTTTGTTATACTCGATCAGGGGATATTGTTATACTCGACCAGGGGAATTTGACATACTCGACCAGGGGACTTTGTTATACTCGATGAGGGGCCTTTGTTAAACTCGATCAGGGGCCATTGTTATACTCGATTAGGGGCCTTTGTTAAACTCGATCAGGGGCCATTGTTATACTCGATCAGGGGACTTTGTTATACTCTATCAGGGGACTTTGTTATACTCGATCAGGGGGCTTTGTTATACTCGATTAGGGAACTTTGTTATACTCGATCAGGGGACTTTGTTAAAATCGACCAAGGGAGTTTGTTATACTCGACCAGGGGACTTTGCTATACTCTATTT